>NC_080172.1:79594655-79715224 GCF_950295315.1 Erinaceus europaeus | reverse complement strand
TAAAGCACTCCTCCTTGGCTCACTTGCTACCCTGCAAGTCGGGACTGTGGGTTGGAACCCAGCCCTTTGTGATGTGTGAACACTACCAGCTGTGCTACCAGCCAGTCTCTTTTTTTGTATATACTTTTTCTTTCTTTTTTTTTAATATTTATTTTATTTATTTATTCCCTTTTGTTGCCCTTGTTGTTTTATTGTTGTAGTTATTATTGTTGTTGTCGTTGTTGGATAGGACAGAGAAAAATGGAGAGAGGAGGGGAAGACAGAGAGGAGGAGAGAAAGATAGACACCCGCAGACCTGCTTCACCGCCTGTGAAGCTACTCCCCTGCAGGTGGGGAGCCGGGGTTCGAACCGGGATCCTTATGCCGGTCCTTGTGCTTTGCGCCACCTGCGCTTAACCCGCTGCACTACAGCCCGACTCCCTGTATATACTTTTCTATGTTTCTCTCCAGAAATATACGAGGATATCTGACCTTACACGTTTGAGCTGAAGAAAAAAAAAAATTCCAGGAAAAAATGACTTAAATTTGTATCTGTTCATTTTGATTGAGTGTCATAAGTTGCAAACTGTTAGAATTGAAGAATAAAGGGTTCCTTTCCCCCCACACCTGGTGTATTTGTCCTGTCTAATGTATCACATTCTCACAGGTGTAAAGTAGTATCTCATTTTTTAATTTGTATTTCTCTGCTAATCCATGATCTTTAGCATTTTTTTTATCCCCCTGTACCTGTCATCCCTCTGGATCTCTTCTTTGGTGAAGATTCTGTTCATGTCCTCACCCCATTTTTAAGGAGATTGTTTATATTTTTTGGTTGGTTGCTGAGTTTAGTGAGCTCTTTATGCTGGTTATTAGCTCTTTATCTGGTGTATGGCATGTAAAGATCCCCCGGGAGTTGGGTGGAGCACAGTGTGTTAAGTGCATGTGGCGCGAAGCACAAAGACGGGCATAAGGATCCCGGTTCGAGCCCCTGGCTCCCCACCTGCAGGGGAGTCACTTCACAGGCTGTGAAGCAGGTCTGCAGGTGTCTTTCTCTCCCCCTCTCTCTCTTCTCCTCCTCTCTCCATTTCTCTCTGTCATATATGTGTGTGTGTGTGTGTGTGTGTGTGTGTGTGTGTGTGTGTGTGTGTGTGTGTATGAAGATCTCCCATTCTGTAAGGTGGCCTTCTGTTTTGGTGATGGCTCTTTTTGCTTTTCAGTTTGATGTGGTCCCATTGGCTGAATTTTTATTTTTGTTCTTGCTGTTGGACTGGAGTATTTTAAGACTTTTCCAAAGCATATATCTTGAAGTGTTTTGCCAATTTTTTTCTGTGGTTTTCTAGTCAAATGTACATATCTTTAATGCATCTACAGCTGATTCTCTTCCTTTTCTCCTTCTCTTTTTTCCTTCTCCTCCTCCTCATCTTCCTCCCTCTTATCTTCCTCCTCTTCTCTTCTCTCCTCTTCTCTTCTCTTCTCTTCTCTTCTCTCCCTCTTCTCTTCCTCCTTCTTCTCTTCTCCTTCTCCTTCTTCTTCTACCTCTTCTTCTTCTTTTTAACTCACCATCAGGTTTATTATTGGGGTTTCGTGTCAGCATTATGAATCCACCATGCTTCATGGACATTTTTTATCATTTATTTTCTCTTTCTATTTTTACTTGATAAAACAGAGAGAAATTGAGAGAGGAGAAGGAGAGAGAAAGGTAGATACCTGCAGACAGACTTTTTTTTTTTAACCATTTGTGAAGAGTCCCCTCTGCAGATGAGGAGCACTTAACTTGGGTGAGACACTACCTGGCTCAAGAGTTGACATATTATTATTATTATTTATTATTATTATTATTATTATCTTTATTTGATAGAGACAGTCAGAAGTCCAGAGGGAAGAGGGTGATAGAAAGGGACAGAGACAGAGAGACACCTGCAACACTGCTTCACCATTTGCAAAGTTTTCCCCCTGCAGTTGGGGAATGGGTGCTCCACCCCAGTCCTTGTGCACTGTAATATGTGCACTCAACCAGGTGCGCCACCACCCAGCCCCAGAGCTGACATTTTATTTTATTTATAAAATAAAAAATATTGACAAGACCATAAGATAAGACGGGTACAATTCCACACAATTCCTACCACCAGAGTTCCATATCCTATCTGGTTCCTTGAGGCTTTCCTATTCTTTATCCCTCTAAAAGCATGGATCCAGGTAATATGCAGGTGGGCTGAAGGTATTATGCATGTTGACTTGTGGTAGTCCAGTTTCATTCTTCTGAATGCTTCAATCGAGTTTTCTCAACACCATTTATTGAAGAAACTCCTTTTTGTATTTAATATTTTTGGCCCCCTAAACACAACTTTAAAAAAAAAGATTCCATAGTCTCAGAATTTCTCAGGTTAACAACTAAAGTCTATGAATATGTGACTGAAATAAAAGTGTCAAGCTTACCAGTCACAGTATAAACCTGTCATCCAAACATAAAACATTGTCCTCTAAGGATATAATATTTAACTATGTTATTGCCTTTATGAAAACTGGTGGAGGAGAGCAGTGCACCTCTGAAAGGACCTATAACTGCTCAGAGACTAGTATTAAAAAATTACGAGTATGTACAATGTTACTATAACTAATTAAAATGCAGGATGTTTACTCACTAGAAGCTGTATATATACATACATACATTTATGCTTAAATAAAAAGCCTGTTTCACAAAACAAATTATTAGTATAAACACATTTCAAGAAATTGTTTAATCTACTTAAGATAATTAACAGCTTTCAAGTGTGTTATCAAAATTCATGTGAAAACCAACAATAAATGTGTTGTTTTAAATCACCATTTGTTAGCAGTTCCTTTCAGTGGATGCACCTGAAAATGTATTTTTCCCCCAATAATCTATAATTCAGACTTCTCAGCAATTCAAACGAACTCTTCATGCAATTCATCCAAATTAGTGAGCTTTTACTGCAGACTTTTATAGAATAGAGAGAGTGCTATATTCCCTGTGGATATAATTTGATCTCAGTTATGTAGTCATTGTCTCATTCTATCTGCTTCTACCAGGAATCTTTTATTAGTTGCTTGCTGATCTTACTCTAGAGACCCAAAGTAATTATGTCCAAGAACTGTACAGTGTCAAGTAGTGGTAACTTACAGGAAATCGAGTGATAAGTGCTTTAGTTTTTAAATCTAATACTGGGATACTAAATAAACTTTAATAATATGCAAATATGAGGTAGATATAACAGAATATACACACAATACATGAATATACTGTAATATTTATGTGGTCAAAGTCAACTTTAAATCAGCACTAAATAAGCACTTTAAGTCAACTTTAAATCAGCACTAAACTTTCCATGCTTTTAAAGAAAAAAAATTCTGCCATGAAAACTTGATATATAAATTTCCATGAAAAAAAAACCCTCATTTTTTTTTAAAATATTTATTTTATTTATTTATTCCCTTTTGTTGCCCTTGTTGTTTTATTGTTGTAGTTATTATTGTTGTTGTCGTCGTTGTTGGATAGGACAGAGAGAAATGGAGAGAGGAGGGGAAGACAGAGAGGAGGAGAGAAAGATAGACACCTGCAGACCTGCTTCACCGCCTGTGAAGTGACTCCCCTGCAGGTGGGAAGCCTGGGTTCGAACCGGGATCCTTATGCCAGTCCTTGTGCTTTGCGCCACCTGCGCTTAACCCGCTGCGCTACAACCCGACTCCCAAAAACCCTCATTTAAAGTGTAATTCCTTATTATAAATCTAGACTCTTGATATCAGAAACCTTCCCATCGCCCAATTCAGCATTTATTTAGCCTCCAAAATGATTGAAAACATTAGTGGCAAAAATTATGGGAAATAAAAAAATAAAGACATTTTCCAAAATGCTATAATAATTTAGTATTTAGATAGTACTCCTATATCTGCATTAAACTTTGTTTTCTTGTTTATACTCTAATGTATAATTATTGCCCCAGATGGCAAATTTGGAGATTAATGCCTATAGTCTGGAGGTTTCTTAACATAAAATGTTGTTTCTGGCAGATAATTCGTTGTAAAAGTTGAGAGAAATTCAAAAGAATAGTAGATGAACTGGTCAGTTGCCAAGGGTGGAGGGGAATGTAAAGAAACCAGTGTTCACTTAAAGGACATTCTAAGAGGAAAGTGAGGCTCAAGTATGAAACCTCAGTTCAACTGTCCAATTTTTAACCTAGGGCTTTTCCCCAACTATCTAAATCTATGGACTAGTGACTACCATCACTTTGTCCTCTCATCTTGTCTGTAAAAGCAAGTCATCCCACCTGGTTTTGATTTTATTCACTAGATTCAATGTGTGGACCTGGAGCCATTTTCCCCCCTTCTTCTTTCCACTAGAAAATCCCTTTAATGACATGTAGCTTCAGATTTATGTTGAAAATGAAAAAGAATGCCTGTGAGGGTTCTAAAGATGTAACTCTTTGTTAATTGGTTTAAAAATATACTTGGGCCCTGAGAGATTATTATAGGTGTTATCAGGATGTGAGAGATCTTTTTAGGATTTTTTTCCCCCCAGTGTTATCGCTGGAACTCAGTGCTTGCACTAGGAATCCACTGCTCCTGAAGGCCATTTTGTTGTTGTTGTTGTTATTGTTGCTACTGCTATTGTTGCTGTTGTATAGGACAAAGAGAATCAAGAGAGGAGGGGAAGACAGACAGGGGGAGAGAAAGACACCTGCAGACCTGCTTCACAACTTGTGAAGTGTCCCCCCTGCAGGTAGGGAGCCAGGGGCTTGAACGGGGATCCTTATACTGATTGTTGTGTTTCATGCCATTTGTGCTTAACCCTCTGTGCTGCGCTACCGCCTGGCCCCCAAAGATTCTTAATTTATTGCTACATTGATGCTATTAATTCTTATGTTTGTATCAAAATGGTAGGATAATGCTGGATTGTCTCCTAACTGCTTTCTGTTTCAGAGTTTCTAAATTTCTAGCATTATAAAAATGAAACATACTAAGTGAGGAGCACAGGGGTAGAGGGCTGAGAGGACATTGGGGACCCAATGCACAATGATGGAGGAAGACCTAAGCTGGTGTTGGGATTGGTGTGCAGACACCTCTCACAGGAGAATGAGAAATATTATCCATGTGATAACAACTGTCTTGTAAAACATTATTTACCTAATAGAACACTAAAAGTAAAATAAAAATAAGTGATGGTACTAAGAATGATAGTGTTGTATTACATAGTCAGGTTGTTTGAGACATCCCCTGTAGCTATGTAGAAAACATGCTTTATTTAAGGAAAAATCTTTGGAGAAATTGATTGATATGAGCCAGAAGTTGTTCAGCCGACTTAATCGCTACTCTGCTGTTGTTTCTAAATTTCATGAGGTACAGAAGAAAATCTGCCTCCAAATCAGCCAATTCAAGACATGAACACAGGATGGAATTTGGATCACTGCATGCTAAAATGCTTGCTTTAAATTAAACAGATTTTTCTTGGGTTTGGGATGAGAGGAAGATTGGCCAAGTTGTTCAACATGCTAATTCACTTTTACCGGCATTTTGCCAAGCTAGCTAAAGCTATCCTGAAGCTATTTGAAGAACTGACTGGAGAAAAACAGTGACCAGGTCCAAATTTCTGTTTTCAAAATATGTTAAGAACTAGACTTTGAAAAAAAATGAAAGCAATAATTAAAGTTAGGCGTTTATTCAAATATTGTGATATTGAATCCCACTAATGACAAGTCTCTGTGGTCAAAGTAAATAATTTAGATCATGCTAGAGCTTACTGATAACATGGTAAGACAGTAGTGCTTTTGTGCTGGTAAAATAGCTCACTTGGAAAGTGTGCAGCTTTGCCATGTGCTTGACCCAGGTTTGAGCCTGGCCTCTACCACATTGAAAGAAGCCTCAGTCTTTTTCACTCACTCACTCACTCACTCACTCTGCTTTTTTGCTTTTCTTTCAGTATATTAAATAAATAATATTTTAAAAAGACTAGATGAGTATTTGGATTTAAATGTTTGCAATATGTAACAATACTGAAAAAAAATTGAGTCCTTATAATGTTGTAATTGAGTTTGAACCTTGGAAAATAGAGGGAGCCTGATAAATTGCCTACGTCTTTCTCTACTATTTATTTTGCTCATCTCTCACCATATTTACCATGTCACTTGGCCTTCAGCATTCTGCTAGCCCCTCCAGTATCCCATTTTCATAGTATATGCCATTTTCATTGGCATAGTAAAGAACATCAACTTCCAATGTGTTTATCAGTATTGCTAAAAAGAGACAGAAAATTAGTTAAGTTGTGGGTAACTAACCTTCTATTATATTATGAATAGCTTAGAGAAAATATTTTTCCATTTCAAATACAGTTTCCCAATTACTTGATTCAAGTACTCTGAGTGTTGTTTTTTCCCCTTACTATCTCTTTAAAAAAAACTTTCTATTTTAACTTTATGTGTTTTAAGAAGAAACACTTCTAAAATCATCTTGAAAAAGCCCAGCACCAAACTCTATAGCAATGTAGAGAAATTAGTTATTATGCAACATCAGAAATATAGAGCTGAGCAGTGCTCTAAAAGAGAGAAGAAAGAGAGGAAGAAAAAGTTGTCAAGGAAATGATTACAATCCAGTGCAAAACGAACCCTCACAAAACAGCGCAAATACTATCCTGGTGTGCAGATGGCTGAGTCTGGAGAGACAGGGGATGTCAGATATTCTGGACTCAGTTTTCTTTTTTCTTTTTTTTTTTTTTTTTTTAAGAGGAAATAGTTTTTAATGAGGTGATTGATGGTTTACAGTCGACAATAAACAATAAACATTAGTTTGTACATGTATAAAATTTCTCAGTTTTCCACAGAACAATTCAACACCCTCTAAGTCCTCTAATATCATGTTCCAGGGCCTGACAGAATTGCACAGGATTATGATTCTCATAGCAGAACTCTGAGCTTAAACTGTGGTCTAAACCATTCTGAATGACTTCCACAGTCCGTAAAGAATATTTCCCAAATAAAAAATCCTTGTTATTATAGTTTCTTTTTAAGTTTATAGAAAAAGAAAAATAGAAAGGAGTCTATTATCTTGACATGCACTATATAATTCATGCCTATATTTTCAGTAGCATAATTATCCAGACCATATGCATAGATTCCATCTAAGTCTTTCATGTGAAGAGTTCATTCTTTACTATGTATGGAATAACTAAGATTGTGTTAAAGACTTTCTGCAATATTAGAAATAGTTACTTTAAAGAGGGATAGCACAATAGCTTCTTTTTAAAAAATTTATTATTTTTTTAAAGAAAGGATGGATTGACAAAACCATAGGGTAGGAGGGGTACAACAACAACAACAACAAAAGAAATATATAACTATTCATTATTGCAATAATTCTTTTTTATTTCTTTATTGGGGAATTAATGTTTTACATTCAACAGTAAATACAATAGTTCGTACATGCATAACATTTCCCAGTTTTCCATATAACAATACAATCCTCACTACATCCTCTGTCATCCTTCTTGGATCTGTATTCTCCCCACCCGACCCACCACTGAGTCTTTTACTTTGGTGCCATACCTCAAATCCAGTTCAGGTTTTACTTGTGTTTTCTTTTCTGATCTTGTTTTTCAACTTCTGCCTGAGAGTGAGATCATCCCAGTTCATCCTTCTGTTTCTGTCTTATTTCACTTAACATGAATTTTTCCAGGTCCATCCAAGATCGGCTGAAAACGGTGAAGTCACCATTTTTTATACCTGAGTAGTATTCCATTGTGTATATATACCACAACTTGCTCAGCCACTCATCTGTTGTTGGACACCTGGGTTGCTTCCAGGTTTTGGCTATTAAAAATTGTGCTTCCAAGACAATATGTGTACACAGATCTTATTGGATGGACGTGTTGGGTTCCTTAGGATATATCCCCAGGAGAGGAATTGCAGGATCTTGGGGTAGGTCCATTTCTAGCCTTCTGAGAGTTCTCCAGACTGTTCTCCACAGAGGCTGGACCAATTTACATTCCCACCAGCAGTGCTGGAGGGTTCCTTTGACTCCACAGTCTTTCCAGTATTTGCTGCTGTTATCTTTTCTGATGTATAACATTTTCACGGGAGTGAATTGATATCTCATTGTTGTCTTTATTTGCATTTCTTTGACAATCAGAGATTTGGAGCATTTTTTCATGTGTTTCTTGGCCTTTTGGATCTCTTCTGTGGTGAATATTCTGTCCATTTCCTCCCCCCCATTTTTGGATGGGGTTATTTGTGTTCTTGATGTTGAGATTTGCAAGTTCTTTATATATGTTGGTTATTAAACTCTTGTCTGATGTATGGCATGTAAAGATCTTCTCCCAATATGTGAGGGGTCTCTTGGTTTGGGTAGTAGTTTCTTTAGTTGTGCAGAAGCTTTTTAATTTGATGTAGTCCCATAGGTTTATGCTTGCCTTAGTCTTTATAATTGGTTTCATTTCATTGAAGATGTCTTTAAATTTTATGCAGAAAAGAATGCTGCCAATATTTTCCTCTAAGTATCTGATAGTTTGTGGTCTAACATCCAAGTCCTTGATCCACTTGGAATTTACTTTTGTATTTGGTGAAATATAGTGGTTCAGTTTCATTCTTCTGCATGTTTAAACCCACTTTTTCCAACATCATTTGTTGAAGAGACTGTTCTTTCCCCCATTTAATAGTATGGGCACCTTTGTCAAAGATTATATGTCCATAGGTGTGGGGGCTTACTTCTGGGCTCTCAATTTTATTCCACTGGTCAGTATGTCTATTCATGTTCCAGTACCAAACAGTTTTGATGACGATGGCCCTATAATACAATTTGAGAACTGGGAATGTGATGCTTTCAGTTCTGTTCTTTCTTCTCAAGATTGTTTTGGCAATTCTAGATCTTTTCTGGTTCCAGATAAACATTTGTAGCATTTGTTCTATTCTCTTAAGAAATATGGTTGGGATCTTGATGGGGATAGCATTAAATTTGTATATGGCTCTAGGTAGTATATTCATTTTGATGATGTTAATTCTTCCAACTCATGAACATGGAATATCTTTCCACTTCTTTGTGTCTTTTTCAATTTCCTTGAGTAGTGACTCATAATTTTCAGTATACATGTCTCTCATTTCTTTGGTGAGTTTTACTCCTAGATATTTTATTGTTTTTGTTGCTATAGTAAAAGTAATTGATTTCTGGATTTCAGTTTCTACTAACTTAGTGTTTGCATAGAGGAATGCCACTGACTTTTGAATGTTAATTTTCTAGCCTGACACCTTATTGTATTGCCTGATGATATCCAAAAGATAATTGCTGTATTCCTTAGGCTTTTCTATGTATATTATCATGTCATCTGCAAATAGGGAGAGTTTGAGTTCTTCTCTTCCAATCTGTATGCCTTTAATTCCTTGCTCCTGCCTGATTGCTATGGCAAGAACTTTCCACACTATGTTGAATAGTAATGGTGATAGTGGGCAGCCCTGTCTAGTACCTGATCTGAGAGGAAATGCTTCCAGTTTTTCACCATTGAGTATGATGTTGGCAGTAGGTTTGCTATATATAGACTCCACTATCTTCAGGAATTTTCCATCTATTCCCATTTTTTGTAGTGTTTTGATTATAAAGGGATGTTGTATTTTTTCTTTGCATCTATTGATATGACCATATAGTTTTTGGTCTTGCTTTTGTTGATGTGGTGGATAACGTTGATTGATTTATGTATACTAAACCAACCTTATATGCCTGAGATAAACTTCACTTGGTCATGATGAACAATCTTTTAAATATACTGCTGTATCCGGTTGGCTAGAATTTTGTTCAATATTTTAGCATCTATGTTCATCAGAGATCTTGGTCTGTAGTTTTCTTTTTTGGCTGTGTCCCTGTCTGCTTTTGGTATCAAAGTGATGTTGGCTTCATAGAAGCTGGAAGGGAGTATTCCAGTGTCTTCAATCTTCTGGAAAACTTTTAAAAGTAGAGGCATTAGTTCTTCTTTGAAGGTTTTGTAGAATTCATTTGTAAAACCATCTGGTCCAGGACTTTTATTTTTGGGGAGATTTTTGATAACTTTCAATTTCATTAGCTGTGATGGACCTGTTCATGTTATCTACTTTCTCTTTTAGTTTTTTTTTTTTTTTAGTTTTGGAAGTTGGTAGGTGTCTAGAAAATCATCCATTTCTTCTGGGTTCTCTAGCTTGGTGTCATATAGTTGTTCATAGAAGCCTCACGTGATATGTTGAATTTCTGCAGTGTCTTGTGATATCTCCTCTTTCATTTACTATCCGATTTATTTGGGTCTTCTCCCTTTTTTGTTTTGTGAGTCTGGCTAAAGGTTTGTCGATTTTGTTCACTCTTTCAAAGAACCAACATTTAATTGCGTTGATCTTTTGTATGGTTTTCTTATTTTTAATGTTATTGATTTCTGCTCTAACTTTAGTTATTTCTGTCCTTCTGGTTGCTTTAGGGTTCCTTTGTTGTTCTTCTTCTTCTAGGTCTTTAAGATGTGCAATCAGGCTGTTTATTTGTGCTTTTTCTTGTTTTCTAATGTGTGCTTGTATGGCTATGAACTTCCCTCTCAGTACTGCCTTGGCTTCATCCCCAATATTTTGATATCTTGTATATTAATTTTCATTGACCTCTCATAACATTTTTATTTCTTCCTTTATTTCCTCTTTGACCCAGTAGTTGTTACGGAATGTACTGTTGAGCTTCCACATTTTGGGACTATTACTAATCTTTTGTTTATTGCTAAGTGTTAGTTTAATTCCACTGTGGTCTGAGAAGATGCTTGGGATGATTTCATTGCTCTTGAATTTGCTGATGCTGTCTTTGTGACCTAACATATGGTCTATCCTTGAGAATGACTCCTGTGGACTTGAATAGAATGTGTATTCCAGTTTCTTGGGATGAATGACTCTGTAAATGTCCAATAGTTCTAGTTTATCTATCTCCTCATTTAGCTCCCTATGTCTTTATTGATTTTCTACCTGGATGATCTGTCAAGTTGAGAGAGTGGGTATTGAAGTTCCCTACTATGACTGTGTTGCTGTTAATATATTGCTGTAGCTCTTTCAGTAGACATTTGATGTATTTAGATGTCTTCTCATTGGGTGCATAGATGTTAATAATTGTTAACTCCTCTTGTTTGACTGATGTTCTGAGCATTAAGTAGTGTCCACTCCTATCTTTTTAAATCTTATCTATTTTAAAGTTTCTCATGTCAGCTAGTTGTGTTCTTAGCTCAGCTATTTTAGCTTTCAGCTCTCTATTAGCCTTGAGATAGTGTTTTCTTCCAGGGTCTCATTGGTTGTTTCTGCATTTCTGATGACAATTCATTCAAACTCTTTACTCACTCCTGTGATTATTTCATTAACTAGTGTTTGGATGTTGACCTCATTATTTTGTGGTTCAACCTTTGGGGGGCTTTTAGCTGGACTCTTGTGGTGGTTCATTCCTCCAATATTTCTTCTTGTTGGTTTAACCATTTTATATAGTATGTTATGAGGTCCCTTTCTCAGTACTTTTCAAATTACTGATCACTCTTGCCAGGATTGACTTGTGTCTAAGTAAGATAATTAAAGGGTTCAGAGTTGTGGAAATTTACAGTTGTTTTAATGGAAGTTTAGCAGTTGTGGACTGAAGGCTGAAATCTGGCTCCTTATCCTCTGTAACATGTGTGCTCAACCAGGTGCACCATCACCCAGCCCCTAAATCACTATTTAAGCACTAATAAAATATAACAAAAAAGGACAAAAAAAAATAGCTGACACTGCTAATATAGAGAAATTTAAAGGATGGTGCCACTCGTATATACTCTCACATATATGGGTGTCAATACTCCCTTCTACTTTCTTCCTTCTTTAGATATTATTTAGTACCTCTGTATATCAAGGGGTGGAAAAGAGAGGGAGATAGAAAGGGAGAGATGCCTACAGAAGTCTAACACACAGTACTCTGCTATTTCCAGAAATAAAACTCTCAAGAAATTATACTTATTAGATAAATAACATGATGAATCCTCCTAGAAAGACTTTTCACCTGCATATAAAACTTTCTGAAATTGCAAATTTGTATAATGTGAAGATTTAAGTGTGTTATGCTACTGTTGTTTTTAGATTCTCATCCTATATAGGGCCACCTCTAAATCAGAGCAATGAATTCAGTAGTTGTGAGCAACTTGACATGATTTGTAGAAGCAAAAAAGGCCCTAAGGAATTGCACTTGGTATTGCTCACTTTTAAGCTAATATAGAAAAAAGCCCTACAATCAAATGCAGTGAAGGGTATAATTGGTGCAATACTGCTTGCTATCAGTGAATTTTTCAGGGTCATTTTTGTTAACTGAGGAATGAAGTAAAGCATTTTTAAGCACCCAGCATTTCAATAAGAATATATATGGTTACCCTGAACACTCAAGTTCAAATATTGTGATACCTGATTATAACAGAAGTACCCATTCAAGACTGTTCATTGTAGAGTATTATTCTCTAGTTGCAGATATTCATCACCTGAAATCAACCCATGTCTATAAAATGTATCGCTTTTAGCTCCAGGTACCATCAAGGGTGAATAAAAGTGTCAAAAATAAAAGACAGCTTATACACATACTACAGGAATTGGAAAGCTTATACAACCTGAAAATATCAAGATGTGGACAGTTTTCACTAAAGCATTTTAAAAGTGATTCCCCATTCTGTGCCATGGAATACACATTTCCTGAGTCTAAAGAAATGTCAGGCCTTCTTTGTTCTTTACTATATGTTGTGATCATTGCTTCTTCACTTAGATTACCCTAGAAATAGAAATGAGAGGGACATTGTTATAGGTAGAGAGCTGATTCAATGAAAGGAAGCTATACATAGAGACAAACAGATATTTGTTTTTATCAGAGTCAATAATAATACCTCATTTTATTTGAGGACCAAAAAAAACATGTTAAGAGATAAGTCATTTCAATAAGTAAACAGCAGGATGATTAAAGGCAGTAGAAGAGTCTCTAAAGTTATGTGACTGGGCTGAAAAGTTAAGATTTTTTTTAGTTTAGCATCAAGAAGAGTTTGAAGGGCCAGGAGATAGCTGTCCCAGTACAGTGAACACCTTACCATGAATAAAACACCAGTCTTGAGCCCCAGTGCTTTATGGGAATACAATAGTTCAGGGGCAGCTCCACAGATGGTTAAGTAGTATGATGGTAATTCACACTATATATAACTGAAATAAAAGTAATGAAATATGTCAGTCCTAGAAGAGTGCAAACAAACAGGGCAAAGAAAACAAGCACGGCTGGACAAAACAAAAAACAAAAAACAAGGTGGCTTGAAAAGAAACAAGTAAGCATTTAATTATCCAAGAACAGAACAGTAGTGTCTGAAAAAAAAATAATAAATCCGAATTTTTATCTTCCTCTTTGTCCTTATTGAAATAAGATCCTTTTTCTAATCCAAAATCAAGGAAATCAGTCATTTCAAATATCAGGTATTTTTATTCCATATCTAAAAACTTAACTCTCTTCCTTAAAACTTTATTTGGATACCATTTATGTTATTTATGTTTCTTGTGTGAATTGATGTGTCTAGATAAATGGACAAATATAGGGATGAGCAGTGGCATACCCTTTAGAGCGCACAATTTACTATTTCCAAGGACCAGGGTTTGAGCCCTTGGTTCCCCCCTGCAGGGGAGGAAGCTTCATAAACAGTGGAACAGTGCTGGCACTTGTCTTTCTTTTTCTCTCTTCTCTCTACCTCCCTATTTCTCTCTGTCTGTATTGGAAAAGAAGGGGGTGGGATGGGGAAGTGGCATCTAGCAGTGGTGGAGTCATTGTACAGAACTTGAACCTATTAAGCCCTCATGGCATCATCATCACCATCATCATCATAAATGGTTTTTGAACAAGTTAAAAAATGAATAAATGCTACTAAAAGCATGGCATTTGAAGCAGCAATAGTAGCAGCATCTGAAACTCACTCACAGTGTAGACTCTCAAGCCTAGCCCTAAATCTATGGAGTCACAATTTTCATTTTATTGCAATCCCCACATGATCTCTATGTGTGCTAGGGTTTGATATGTACTGGAGTAGATATTATTGTCAAATCTCAAAATGAGAGTATACCTCCAGTGTCTTACTCAGGGACAACATTGGAAGGTGCGGTCAAAAGAATATTAAGACAATTTTTAGGTGGTTATAATTTGGAAGGTATTTTCAATTCTTAGAAAAGTCAGCTCTCACACAAGTATCTAAAGATGTTAGAAATATGGAAGAAGACATGAAGTGAAGACTTGGTAAATGTAAGATATAAATCCGTGAAATGATAATGCCAAAGAAGACATTTAATAAATACAAGTTAGAAAGCAGTATTATCAGAAGACCTAGAGCTGGGATGAAAGTGAAGAACAACTTAAAGTCAAATCAGAAAATCAGGCTTTCACTCTATTAGGATAATAAAGACAGCCAGTTCATTGGTGCCTTCAATCTAGAAACAAATTGTAGAAGAGGAAGATAATGATTCTTAGTTCTTAGGTTTTGCTTTGTTGTTGTTGTTGTTTGTTTGTTTGTTTGTTTTAATGAAGAAGATGAAAATTCAAAGAGAATATTTGGGCACAATATAAACTGTGGTAAATAGATTAAAATATCTGTGAATAGTTTAAATGACGGTGATTCAAAGGTCAGACATATGACAACATGTGGAAATAGGAGATATGAAAAGTATTTAATGTTAGGAAGCATGAAGTTTTAAGTACAGCAGTGAAATCAAATAGAAAAAATAAAACCCAAATATTAATATACATCCTACATACTTATAGAACCAAGCATAAGTCAACTATTAATGCCAAAAAAATTCCCTCAAAGAAAAAAATAACTGATTCCTGATAACTCCCTTTGCCATAAGTGGGTCTTGAGAAAAACAAGGCTAATACAGCTCAGGTTTGTTCCACTTCTTCATTGCTCAGGCAAAACATATCAGTGTACCTTTAATGGAACTGTCTGTTGTGTCAATTACCTAGAGATAAGCTCTTATACTGTCCTCACCATACTCTGCGACATACAGCCAGACCTCAACTCACACCACTATCTTGTCCATGAACTAGGTAATGATGGAAGAGTAGTAAAAATCAAGTTTAGTTATTATACTCTTTTCCCCTTTAAGAACCTACATTTTATTTTTTGTTCTGCTTTTTAGGCTCAAATCTAATTTTGTTTTTAAAAATCGTAATGTTTTCAGCTATGATCACAACAAGCTACAGAGGTCTTGCTCTATGAAAGAATATCTCTAATAGGAAAACCAGTAGCTAAAGCAGCAATAAATAAGTAGCTGATTACAAAAGATTTCCTCACATTTCAAAAGACTTTTCCATAGGACTCCTTAAAAAAGTTGAACTCCTCTAATGTTTTTAAGTGTTTTACAGATCATTAAGTACATGGCAAAGGTCTGCTTTTCCTGTGCAGACAACTTCATCAGTGTGTCTTGGAACCCCACCGCCGTAGAACCCTACCCCACTAGGGAAAGGTAGAGGCAGGCTGGGGTTATGGATTGACCTGCCAATGCCCATGTTCAGCAGAGAAGCAATTACAGAAGCCAAACCTCCAACCTTCTGCCCCCTTAGAGATCTTTGGTCCATATTCTCACAGGGATAAAATCTAGGGAACCTTCTAACGGAGGGGATGGGATATGGCACACTGGTGGTGGGAATTGTATGAATTGTACCCCTCTTATCGCACAGTTTTGTTGATCACTATTAAATCAACAATAATAAATAAGAAAGAAGAAGTTGAAAAATAAGAAAACACAAAACAGGACTTGGACTGGGTTTGGTGTATTGCACCAAAGTAAGGACTCTGGGGTGGAAGGGGAGGGTTCAGGTCCTGGAACATGATGTCAGAGGACCTAGAGGGGGTTGAATTGTTATGCATGAACAAACTACTGTTTTTTATTTTTGTTACCGTATTTTACTGTTGACTGTAAACGATTAATCCCCTCAATTAAAAAAAAAGAAAAAAGTACATAGCAGGGAGGCAAAGGATTTCTAAATTTAATGAACTAGGAAGTACTTAACTTGAGGACAGATAAAAATAAGTTATAGTTAAAATTCTTCTTCAGCTAGAAACCACAAACAAAATCATCTAAACATAAACTTGTAAAAGTACTCATTTCTTAGTCGTGCTATGCCTGAGAGACAACTTAAGAAAAATTGGCAATGTTAAAACCATGGTCATATTGATAATTCATAATTTTATATAAGGAAATATTATACTGTATGTATATGTCAATATCTACTGAAAAGTATTTTATATGTAAATATCAAGTATATGATGTATGCATGTGGGTATATATTAAATAATATATATCATTACACATAGTAATATGTCAGTACCTATTAAATGTAAATGTCTATATATGTACATTAAATACTACACCATCATTTAATAAATATCTTAATTGAATTAGATATTCAAATATTCATATATATGTGTGTCTTAATGTAAATGTAGTTTGTGAGGTGGAAAAATTGAAATTTCGTATCATTTCACTTTAGACTTAAAAATAATACTGACAGAATTAGCAAATCTCATTATTTTAAATGTAACCTAACCAGATATTCACTTCTAGCTTTTAAGATCTTAAATCATGTTTAGAAGTGAGAAGGCCCGGAATTGAACCATATACTTCCCTAGAAGCCTTAGGTGAAAATTCATAGTGTATTTTTATTCCAGAAATAACCAAGTGTTTCCCATGAAGTGATTTACAGAACTAGCAGAAGGAATTTCTTAGAAATGCCAGTGTAAATGTTCTTAAGTATTTGTTTATAGGAAACATAAATGTAATAATAATTAATACCATAAAATTAAATCAAACTAGAAAAACTAGTACTTGGACAACTATAATTTAACCTAATAAAATTTTGATGGGAAAACTAAAGAGATCTTAGTAAATAATACTAGACAGGTTCAGTTAATGTACCATTGTAATTTTTTTCATTTTTCTTTAAGGTTTTAATTATTATTTCTTTCTTTTTAACTTTTTGATTTATTTATAAAATAAAAAATATGTTGAAAAGACCATAGGATATGAGGGGTACAGTTCCACACAATTCTCACCAACAGAGTTCCATATTCCATCTGGTCCCTTGAAAGCTTTCCTATTCTTTATTTCTCTGGGAGCATGACTCAGAATCATCATGGAGTCCAGAAGGTGGAAGGTCTGGCTCCTGTAATTGTTTCTCCATTGAACAATGGACATTGGCAGGTCGAGCCATACTCCCAGCCTGTTTCTATCTTTCCCTAGTGGGGCGGTGCTCTAGAGAGGTGGGTAAGGTTGTCTGCTTTAGGAAGTCAGGTTGGCATTGTGGTAGTATCTGCAACTTGGTGTTTGAAAAAACATTTATATATATATATATATGGAGAATATTCATATATTCATATATGAATATTCATATAAATATATATATATGGAGAGAGTGAAAGAGAGAGAGAGAGAACAAATGTTTAATAGTAAGGATCCTAAAGGCAAGAATATAACATGATATTTGGGGTCTCCATTTTGGAAAAAGCTAGTAGGTTTATTTTAGACATATTCCAACACTCCCAGGACTTGACTAGATTTTTGTCTCACCAGACAGCTTCTCTTAGGGAAATGCAAAACTGTATCCTAATGACAACAATCTTGTAAATCAATATTTCCTCAATAAAGTGATTAAAAAAGAGTAAGGAAAGTGTATATTTATGTATTTATGTTTGGGTAATAGGAAAGGGTTTTTAAAGGGAGTAAAATTTGAAGTGAAATCTGAATATAAAGTGACATTATTGTGGCACTGCCTTTTAATTAAAACCAGCTACTGCAAGGGTTCCATAGCAAAATCTCCCAGTATGCAGGAAACTATAATATTATCCTGGTAAATTTGACAGTTCCATTTAGAAGATAAGTACTTTGGAAGCCATATAGAGAAATATTCAAACTCCCTTTATTCCCTACAAAGTGAAGTAAGTAAAATCAGCATTATGTTTCATCATCAACAGAACATCATTACTCCAGGGTGATCTTGTCACTGATTGAGTCAAAAGAAGAGAGAGAGAGACCACAGCACCAGCACTTCCTTTAGTATGAGCAGAGCTGGACTGAAAACTGGATCATGCACATGACAAAGCAAGTGCACAATCTAAGTGAGCTATTTTGCTGACCCTGGTAAAATTATTATAGCATTCATCATCAGAGTTAACAAATACAGTCAGAATTTTAACCATTAGATCAAATGAAAATATGAAATAAATGAAAGCATTCTGCTTGATATACAGCATATCTGTCTTCAACTTATTAAGGCACTCTAGAGAAGAGCCTATTTGGTTCAAGCAAATGTCCCCAAAGAAAACACATACACAACACACACACACACACACACACGCACGCACGCACGCACGCACGCACGCACACACACACACGAATTCAGTTAGGCAAAGGAGGCCTGTACCAGTGCCCCAAAGATAGAGACCTCTGGCACTGAAGAGCTTTACTTGTCATGCATCACAGCTTTAATACTCCAGATATTACATCCCAGGACATTCGTTACACTTTCAGGTTTCCATGACTCCACTGTGGCCAGAGCTTCTGACTTATATTTCCCAAATCAAATTCAGTACTCTTGTTTGCCTTGTACTTATCTTCCTTGTCAAGCTTGCACCTACAAAATAAAATGTTTATGTCCCCAGAGGGCTCACAGTTTTAACACTAAGGGGAAAAGAAAAGCCAAATATCTTAGGCTATACCATATTTTGTAAATAGATCCACCCTCTTCATCTATTCTCAAGTTAGATTTCAAGAGCTCATTGCACACTAAGGATGAGACAACATAAAAATTTCATACACACACCAGGATACCTGGTGAAGTAGGAAAACTAACATTGGGGACCTAAAATAAAATTTGGCAAATGTATATAAGTCTTAGAGGGAAAAATGATTAGGGGAAAAATTAGGGGACTTCCAGAAATCCCATCTATCCAACTCACATATCTCTATTACAGAGTAGGTTTTTGGATGAGAACTCTCCTAGAACTGTAGATTCTATCCTCATTCTCCAGTTCTCTTATGTATTACTCAGTTTACTCTTTTCAGAGCTCTGAACTTTCAGTGATTTGACTTTGTCAATAGATATAAGGAATTATTCCATCCAGTATTCGAGTTTTTCTGTGATTTCACTGCAGCCTACTTTGTCAATCTCACTTTAACTTTTTTTTTGCACGTGTATTGTCTTTTAGTGAAGTGACCCTGTATCATTCCCTGCAACTTCCTAGGACACTGTCAATATCTGTCAATAACTTCCTCTAATGCTTTGTTATCCCTGGTTATTGAAATTTTACTATTCTTCAGCTTGTCATTACTTAGTCTAGGAAACTTTGTAAATTTTTTCCTCTAGCAGATACGATATTTCCTTGGAGCTAAAAGAGTGTATAGTTTAGGTGTATATTAACAGTTGCCAGGTACAAGTCAATCTGATTGAGCCGTCGTGGTGTTGCCTTTATGTTTATTTCCACCTACCAATCCTGATGATTTACATTAGGAAGACTATAGTTTCATATCTTTTTGTCCCTCAGAGTGTTTACTGATCTAAAGCAGAGGATTAGTAAGGTTGATTTAAAAGTGGCAAGAAAAAGATGAAGTGGAAGCTTCTTCCTCTTCTGAACTGCCTTCCATAATCGTTAGCCTTATCATCAGATGTTATAGGCAACACAAACAAATAAATCCTGAATGTTTAATTCAAACTGCCTAAAATAGTGTAATGTATCATGCAGCATATGGTGATGTGTTTCCTTTACGTTTACCAAACCAGTAACCTATGGTTGCACTCGTTATACAAATGCCTTGTCTGTGACCATCCGGGTTTTTCAACCTATAGTTACTGATGTCATTTTCATTTTAATTCTAAGAAGAATTGTGATTTCAATGATAAATATGTTTACTCTCTGTAAGGAACATGTCTAAGAACAAATAAAAAGACATGCTTTACATTTCATTATTTTGTTAGTTTTCTTTAACAAGCTAATGTGGAAATTGAATTGGGTTACTATCCCACTCAGGTTCAGGTTAATCTAAAAAGCAAACCAACCAAAGGGAAGACAAAGCAAACAAAAACAGGTCCAAAATGCCAAGCCATTTGAAGTAGGAAAAGATAAAATATTAAAGCTCAGTATCATTGGGAGAGATTTTCTTACCCTCCTTCTTTTGTCTCCATGGAATTCTTCATTAGACTCAATTTAAGCTTTGAGTTTGAGGTTTTGTATTCTCAGTTGGTAAGCACACCTATTAAAAAGCAATGTATTCACGTTAACTTACTGGCACCAGGCTCTGTGTATTTACCACTAGCAGTGGACACTATGCCAGGAGAACCTGACTCCTGGTGCAAAAGGATTAGAAAATAAAAGAAAGAAAGAAAGAAAGAAAGAAAGAAAGAAAGAAAGAAAGAAAGAAAGAAAGAAAGGGCAATGTCAGAAAAAAAATTATAAAAACAAAGGAAAGAAAGAAAAGAAAAGAGAAAAAGAAGCAGAAAAAATGTAATTCTTTTTTGTACTCTGTGGTTTGTTTTACTTAGGAAAACGGCCTGGTTTTACCCTGCAGCACGCATTCATTACAGTGATCTTTGACTGGCAGATGCAGAGTAATAGGATGCATATTTTAGTGCTTATTATAATACCCTGTCCAAAAACAACTTGACAAATTTGTGATTTCGACAATATCTCATTTTGCTGGCTGCAGTGCTCTGTGATTGTCTAGCCCACGTGGCTTCCAGATTATGCATACCACCAATACTTCTCATTAAAATGGCCACAGTTCACCAGTTTCGGTAGCTTGGAACGAACTTGGAATGAATTATTATACAACAAAGAGGCTGCTGTCATGCAGAACAAAAGACAAGCAAAAGAGAGCTTTGGCTTAATGAGGCTAAGTGAGTGTCTCCCCTGCATCACAGCTACTTGACGGCCTTTGAGCATGGATTTTTTTTCTCCACAGGCCAAAACCTTTGGTCTATTATTTTGTGTTTATGCACCTTGAGGCTAATATACATTTTAATATGCTGCACATGGAGAAAAAAAATCAGCCATTAGATTAGAACATGTGCACTCCCTGTTAAATTAATGACAACCAAACATAGAGATAAATTTAGGTTTTCATATTTAATTATAGCACACTACAGTACATTTAGCAAGGATAAATTGCACTATTATTATGCTTCATTTTTTTTGACATCTTCTCCTATTAATGATGCACACTTGCCCCCCACCACTACCAACATCCTGTGTCATACTAACATCTCTCTATGTATCATCTTCTCTTCAACATCACCCAATCTTGGTGAAAGATATACTATTTTATTTGTTAAGCTTTGTGGGAGAACTAATGCTATTTTGGCCTGCACGTCAAATGAATAAGAATGTGATTTGTAAGAAAAAACGATAACTCATGTAATAACACTTCATTTGTTACTTTTGCTACATCAGTTTATAGTCATGGACCCAAACCCAGCATATAATTCTATTATAAACAGTTGACATTTCACTATGACTTAAATGACCTGTGTATAGCGAAGTAATCATAGCGAACTCATGTAAAACTCCCAACTGTCCTGTCACTCTTTGGAACTTTTCTCTGTTAATTTTAATCTATTTTTTGTTTGTTTGTTTTGCAGATACAGTATAAGCACATATCAAGTAGCAAAAAGTTATAGTGGAATAGTAAGTTCTCAGTGGTCTTCAAAAAATTAACGAAGATTTTATGAAAATTGCTGTTCATATTTGCAAGGCCACCAAAGCAAGGACAGATTTTTAATACAAAAAATGTAAAGAGGCCTAATGACTTAAAATGTCTCCCACTTGGGGCCCATAGCTTTAACTTTTACTGATTGAGTTTATTTGTTCCATTGTATCTGGACTGTATAGTTAGTTCATCTAGTAGTTAACAGAATTCTAGCTAGTTGGCCAGAAAGTAAGATGCTTCCACTATTTGTCAAGCAGAGAAAAAACAAGTAATTGCTTATACGTCTGTGTTAAGGAAACAAACCTATTTCCTATTTCGTATCCTTTAGGTTAAAAAAAAACTTGAATTAGCAAATGCTTTAAAGTCAGGACATTTTTTTTTTCAGTCTAAGAGTCAAAATCCAGCTCTGGGGCTATTCTGAGATGATCCTCTATTAGACATTTGTTACATTGCAATACATACTGAGATTTGACGACCACAGCATCGTGGTAGGAATAATAATTATCATGTAAGGAAGTTCTATCCCTGGGGACAAATTTTATACAAGAGGAGTAAGCCAGCACTTGCTGGAGCACAAAAGTTCTTGCCTATATAGAGAAAATACCTTTTATCATTTTTTATGAAGAATTATCATTGCCCAAATTCTGGTAAGATGAAATTGACAGAATGACATTGTTTAACTCTCCTTATTGAAAATAGGTTGTAAACTTTATTTTCCAAATTACTTCTGGTTTAAAATTATACTCACCTCAGAAACTGTGAGAAGTAATGAGTAACTATGTAACCTGGTAATATGACATAGTAAAATTTTTATTTAAAAAAAAACACTAGGGGTCAGACGGTGGTTCATCCAGTAGAGCACACATGTTAACATGTGCAGGGACATGGACTTAAGTCCATGGTCCCTATCTGCAGAGGGAAAGCTTCATGAGTGGTGAGAAGTGCTACAGATATCTCTCTTTCTTCCTCTCTACCTCCCCTCCCCTCTCAATTTCTCTCTATCTCTATCAAAAAATGAAAAGAATAAAACAAAAGGGAAATTTTTTTTTAAATACCCACCAGGAGTGGTAGTTTTTTTTTATTCAGGCACCAAACTCCAGCAATAACCCTAGTGGCAAAAAATAAATATTAAAAAGTAATTTATAAAAGTAATCTGTAACTGTTAAGCAGACTTCAATTCTGAAAAAAATATGTGAAAGATAGTTGAAAATTATATATACTATTTTATAGATATTTATGCTAACAAACTAGATAAAAAGTCCTGTTAGTAGTTATTATCGCCAGGTTAGATTTACTCATGACTGAAGTTTCTTTTCAACTGTAGACAAGGGATTCCAACATCTATATCAGTAGTAGTGGACATCATGTTAATTTTCTGGGTTTATTTATTTGGTAATTAACAGAATTTATTATAATTGGTTAAATGTTCTTGATTCCAAATATACTATTTAGTATTTTATTGTGTTTGAAGTATATGCTGAGATACCACACATTTTATGTAATTATTCTATCAAACAGGATTTCAGAAATGTGCCTTGTTCTGAAAACTTTTGATAGAGACAGAATATTTCTTTCTAAATAAATATAACCTCTCTCTCTTCTATTAAGTAAAAGAAAGTCATGAAAAAATTCATGCAAATATAATTCCAGTTTTGTCAAACAAACTTTGTATATGGGAAAAAGAAAATAAACTGGTGAAATCCACAAACTAACAGGCATTTCTAGCAGCAAACATTCTTGATGATTTTGATTTTCTCTCTTATATATATATATATCCTCAAATTTCCACTTGAGGACTTTGTTTCTATAGTGACAGTGACTATAAATGAGCAAAATAGCTTTATAAAACTTTGTATGAGTTTCTAAAGAATATTGAAAAATATTCCATCAAAATAACCTTGGATGTGCCAAATTTAAAATAATGAAGACTATTCATGCCCCAAAGTAAGACTAAGAAGTCATAAAGAACTAGCATTATTTAAGTGATAGATTTAAATTTAGTTTAGCCCATAAAAAAGCTTTTAAAAAGCTACATTAAAATATCTTTGTATAGTTTTTTTTTTTTTTTAAGGAGTATCATTGCTTATGCAGTTTATAAAGGAAGTGAAACTAAACAAGTATGGGAAGTGAACTTTCAGAAATGGTGGGCTTTTCTGATAATGGACAATTTGAAGAGGATAATAAAAGATCTCTAAAATCTTTTCCCCCCTCTGTTACTTCTTGCCTTAGCTCTATGAGAAAAAGAGAGTCTGATATATTATAACTCTGATCCTATATATATTTTTTTTTTCAAAAAATCTAGACTATTTTCCTCTTTACTATAACATAAAATTTCCTTTAAAAATAACTATTAGAATTCTCTAGTTCTTCACACACAATGACGGAAATATTTGGTGAAGTCCTACTGAGTATGGATTTACTTAACTTCAGTATGAGGTATGAGTATATATTTTTGCTAGAAACAGTCCAGTGTTCCCTGAATATAAATTTATTTGAAAAAGTATAATCTAAAATGATTTTGTTTCAAATTATTTTGATTTCCATTGACATCTAATTTCCTGTCTTCTCTATATTATATAGGAATAGCTCCCAAATAAAAGCCTTGAGTACCTCCAAGTCAAACTGTGTAGATCCTGCTTCCAAACTACCAAAGGAGCTCTTTGGCCTGCCACTTGACTTAAGAAGACTTGAATAGGCTTTTTATCCAACTTTATTAAAATAGAATTAAAAAATAAAATTGTAACTTATTTAAGGTGTTCTTAATATACATACTGTACATATTTATTAACAAACATTTGCCTTTTCTATTTTTATGAATATATTTCAATTATACTCTTAGCAAAATTCAGTTATGTAATATACTGTCCAACTGTAGTCACGAAGTACACATTAATTAGAGCCTCCGATTTTATGTATCTGATAATTGAGAGTTTCTACCATTAACAAATTGAGCCTATTGCTCCATCTCCTAGTAACTACTTTTCTATTATATATTTTGACTATCTTGACTTGTTTTTTTTCTGCCCTCCTTTATTTTTTACATTAAGATTCCACATATAAGTAATATGCAATTTGTCTTTCTCTAGATTATTTAATTCATAATGTTCTTTGTATGGCTGAAGTATATAGTTGATAGACCTAAGTTGTTTCCGTATCTTGGCTTTTGTGAATAATGCTGAAGTGAATATGGTGGTGTAGATGTCTGAATGAAAGCCCCTTAGTAGTTCTTGAGTGCAATTTTTGGAATACCTAAAATGTGGAATGTGGTTAGAAGATCATGAAAATTCACTGTAGATACTTGGCAAATGATGCAGTGACTCCTTACCTGCTCCTGATATGTGTTTCTGAGACCTCAAAGGAAAGTTAGTTAACATAGCCCAGAAGCCTCCGGGCATCTGTAGTCACTGTTCATCACTCAGCTAAGACAGTTTTAAACCCCATTTATATCCAGACACTATTATAAGTACATAGAATACAGCATTTTGAAAACAATACAAATCTCATTGTTATAGAATTTGTATTCAAGTGAAAAAAAGACAAAATGTTTGTAAAATGCAAACAATAAAGATGAGAAGCTACAGCATCTTAAGTCACAGAACAGTGTAAATGAAATCAGCATAAGGCGAGGAAGTTAGATATCTAGGGTTAAGGAGATGGGTTGCTTTCTAAGTACTGAGGAGACTCATTGAAAAAGCAGCATTTAAATAGAGACATGAAGGAAGTGAATCAACCATGCAAATATCTGTGAGAAAAAGAGTTCCAAGAAAATGGAACTGCTAGTACAAAACTTGCTTGAAAAGCATCGGTGTGTTAGAGTAAGTCACAGGTTACAGTGTCAGAGATAATGCAATATGGATGCCTGCTTTTGTGCTGTTTTAGTTCCTTCTAATGCAAGAACTTGTCAGATACTTCTGTGCGTCACTGCTCCCACTGTCTCCCACAATTGTGGATTATAGTGACAAAGTTTACAGGTATAATATTTACTCAACAAAGAACCATTTTACCCTTTACATGTTTGCAAACACGTAAGACAAGAATCTGGTAGCATGACATCAGCTCGAATTCCTTGGTTACTAGAACATATATGATACTCTGATTTACTGAATGGACTATACTTTTTTGGTCAATTCAGGCCAGTCTTATTATCTCATTGTCCCACTAGATTACTTTTCTTTCTTTTGAATAGGGATGCTTTCATACATCCCTCTTTCATTCACTTCTTTTCTGGGTATCACCTCTGAGCTCTCTGCTAGGCTAAGAAGGGAAGGACTTACAAGGTTAAAAGATGCTAGTTTGGCATTGATGTCAACCAGTGGGGCATGTGCCCACATGCTGCTGCATCCTTTTCTTACAAGACACCTTTGTAAGAACATCAGAGGCCTCCCTCCCATTTCTTAACCTTAGTGATAACTGCTGCCTTTTCCTATTATAATGCAGCATTCTCACAGCTTCTCTCCATCAACATCAGTTCTTCTTTGTAGGACTCTCAAGATAATTCTATCAGAGAACCCTTTCACTTTGTCAAACATGCATCCATGGCTCATCATTATAGAAACAGAGGTTGCTTATTTTAGTAATCTCTCTGATAGCAGGGGCATGAATAACTAGCCTCTAACATGTAGCTCCTTCTAGGCAAATTTAAATCAACACCGATCTACCCACTACCAACCCTAACAATAAAAAGCATGTCCTTATCTCCTTTACTAAGACCACCTTTACTACAGTCAAGCAGCAGTTCTTAAAAGTTTAAATAGTCTAGGGTCAAAAGTGTCAGTTACTTCTTTGGGAAAGTACCCAATCCTTGAGTGGTTCTCTAAAGATTTCTTTCACTTGGCTTGAAGTCATACAAAATTTTGAGAAGAGGGGAGAGAAAAGTGTAGCACATTTTCAGGTACATACTATTTTTCCTATTACAGGTTTTTTCCCCTTCATTTCTTTTTTAATAAATATTTATTTATTCCCTTTTGTTGCCTTTTTTATTGTTGTAGTTATTATTGTCTTCATTGTTGGATAGGACAGAGAGAAATAGAGAGAGGAGGGGAAGACAGAGGGGGAGAGAAAGATAGACACCTTGGGAGCCGGGCAGTAGCGCAGCCGGATAAGCGCACATGGCAAAAAGCCCAAGGACCAGGGTAAGGATCCCAGTTAGAGCCCCCGGCTCCCCACCTGCAGGGGTTCACTTCACAGGTGGTGAAACAGGTCTTCAGGTGTCTATCTTTCTCTCCCCCTCTCTATCTTCCCCTCCCCTCTCCATTTCTCTCTGTCCTATCCAACAACAACATCAATAACCACAAAAATAAAAAAAAAAAACAAGGGCAACAAAAGGGAATAAATAAGTAAATATATAAAAAAAGAAAGACACCTGAAGACCTACTTCACCACTTGTGAAGCGTCTTCAATGCAGGTGGGGAGTTGGGGGCTCGAACCAGGATCCTTACGCTAGTCCTTGTGCTTTGTGCTACATGCGCTTCACCTGCTGCACTACTGCCCAACTCCCTCCTCTTCATTTCTTATTAGAGCTAGGCTAGATATGATTGAAAGAGCCAAATCTCAAGTTCCAATAACACCTTACCATATCCTGCCTGTCCTCTTTGAAAGATGTCACATTTTGTCTTATCTGTTTCATCAGGGATTTAGAATTATCCCATACCATCTTCTTCCAATGATATTATTATAGTTGATTTCAAACTTTGCCTTTGCCTTCAATCTGTCTTGTTTTCACAAACATAAAAATATTTTAGGTGAGAAACAAAATTTCATGTAGTAACAGTATAAAGGGCGAGGCTACAGTGAGACTTCAATTGGTTAAGTTATAGGAAGATAAATTCTAAATATCAGAAATCTAAGATTTTTTAATTTTATGAATAAAAATGTTTTGAGTTTTGAGCCTGCTACATCCTTTTATTATTTTTATTTTTAAAATTTCTTTATTAGGGGATAATGGTTTATAATCAACAGTAAAATACAAGTTTGTATATGTGTAACATTTCTCAGTTTTCCACATTTCTATTCAACCCCCACTAGGTCCTCCTCTGCCATAGTGTTCCAGGACCTAAGCCCTCCCTCCTACCCCAGAGTCTTTTACTTGGGTGCAATACAGCAAATACAGCCCAAGCTCTGCTTTGTGTTTTCCCTTCTGTTCTTATTTTTGAACTTCTATCTGTGAGTGAGATCATCCCATACTCTTCCTTATCTTTCTGACTTATCTCACTTAACATGATTTCTTCAAGCTCCATCCAAGATGAGGTGAAGAATGTGAATTCACCATTTTTAATAGCTGAGTAGTATTCCACTGTGTATTATAGACCACAACTTACTCAGCTAGTCATCTGTTGTTGGACACCTGGGTTGCTTCCAGGTTTTGGCTATTACAAATTGTGCTGCTATGAACATAGATATACAAAAATCTTTTTGAATGGGTATGTTTGGTTACTTAAGATATATCCGTAGGAGAGGAATTGCAGGGTGATAGGATAGGTTCACTTCTAGCCTTTTGAGAGTTCTCCAGACTGCTCTCCACAGGGACTGGACCAACTGACATTCCCACCAGCTGTGCAGGAGGGTTCCTTTGTCCCCACAACTTCTCCAGCATTTGTTGCTGCTATCTTTTCTCATGTATGTCATTCTCACAGGAGGTATCTCATTGTTGTCTTTGATTTTTTTAAATACACCATGTAAAATTATTTTAAGAACTCTTTTCTGTTGATGCTCAGAAAAAAATAAAATAATTTTAACTTGCCTAAATATACCATTGACTGTCATAATTGTGAAGATCTCATTGTTGCATCAGAAATAAGTAAGAAGGATCTGAAGTACTGAGATAATTTCCAGTACTAAAGAACCAGAGTTGGCATGGACCAGAACAAGAATAATAGAATTCCAAAATTTTAAAAATAGAGCTAGCTTAGGAAATTCATTTATATTTTGACTAAGACTTTTGGATCCATAAAGCTTAAGAAGAAATAAGAAATTATGGTTTACTTCTTACTCTTCAAAAAGATACAATGACAATTTTTCTAAATTTCTGAAAAAAAGTTAAAAGTGGAATCACTGTGGTCTTTTATCCAGTGATTAATGCTATATTACTAAACACAAGTGTTTGTTATGAGACTGAAATGCATCTAACTAAGTCAGCCATGTTACCACAGTCAGTGAAATCTGGTCATTGCTACTGTATAATAACCCACGAGTGATCGTAAAGCCATAGGAATTCATTGCTCTCTAAATTCCTGGAAAATGCATTGCCTTAGTAAGCAAACACCAACTAGAGTTACTCCCCCAGAGACTTCCAATTAGCTAAGCTTCTAGGCTAGTATCATAATGCTTCATTCCTATTAACAAACTCTGTTAAGAGTGTTGTGTACTTCCCTGCACCCCTTACTTTATTGGGGATCAACAAAACCTCTTGATCCTTTGTCATTCTGAAGTCCATCTATCTGTATACTATCTGGGAGTAAAGTATGAAGCAACAAAAATAATGCAATTTATTAAGCAAATTATCTTAGAAGCAGCACACAACACAGTTGCTTATCAGCTCACAAACTCACCAGATTATATTTCCTGCTGTTTTCAGTTACCTCTATTTATACTTCTAACCGGATGAACTCACTATACCCCCTACTGCATAGGCGCAATACTACCACAGTGTAGCACAACACAACACACTGGTATTCTCTAGAGATTTATTCCTAGCCATATGTTATCTTTCAGAATGCTTGTTGAACAACGTTATTTGTCTCCCCTTGGTCACCAATGCCAGGATAAATCTGTAGTGTCATGCTGGCAGAAGAAATGACCTCCAATCAGCAACAACAAACAAGTTCCTTCTTACTGACCCTGCCATCTGTCCTGATTTCCACATGCCATGTTCACATAGGAACAGGTTTCAGCCAGGCCAGGTGCAGTGCGCAGCCAACATCCACCAGGAGGGTCAGCTAGACTATCCAGATTGCATCTGTGCTTAACCCTATACCTAGCTAATAGCCTTCATCCATACTAGAAAGAGGTTAGTGGACACTGAAAAAGACTTTGAAATCTCTACTGCCGCTAGAAGATATGTTAACTAACATTCTGGATCCTGGCTGTGTACAGAGTGAAGCCATTATTCTCTCTGAGGCAAAGGCAAGACGTAGGTGTGATTTTTTTTTTAATTTTTTAAAATTTATTTATTCCCTTTTGTTGCCCTTGTTTAATTTTTGTTGTTGTTGTTGTTGTTATTGTTGTTGTTATTGGTGTTGTCATCATTGAATAGGACAGAGAGAAGTGGAGAGAGGAAGGGAAGACAGAGGGGGGAGAGAAAGATAGACACATGCAGACTTGCCTTCACCACCTGTGAAGAGACTCCCTGGCAGGTGGGGAGCCCGGGGCTTGAACTTGGATACTTCCACCGGTACTTGTACTTTGCGCCACCTGCGCCTAATGTGCTGCACTACCACCCGATTCCCAGGTGAGATCTTCTTTATGTAAAGATGTGCACTCACTAAAAACCCCTCTGCTTATAAGCAGTGAATTTGGAAGAAGTGTTGCCTGGTACCTTAATTGCCAGACCTTTGGAAAAAAATATTATGTGAAATAACCAGACCTGTTCCCCAGATGAAATCATTTCCTAAAGGTTCATTTCAAAGAGGTAGATGATCCCACATGCTCCACCATTGAAGTCTCAATATAAATCAGTTTATTCTTGCTTGCAGTGCATCTGAAATGATCGAAATACCACACTTGGTGACAAGCATTAAAAAGATACTGCTCTCAAACCAACAATACTGAAACAAGTATGCCAGAAGCATATTATTAAAAAACTGATAGAGATTCAGAGCCTGCAGAGCTACAGAAAAGCATAATGAAAGAAATTGGTATTTTAATGCTAATAGCATTGTGAAAAAAGTTTACTGAAAAGTTCTTCTATTAAGTGTTTGTGTTATTCAAACCTACTCCTATCTCTGAAATCTACTGCTACACAATGTACTAAATAGTTCAAACTTTAAGAAAAATTTTAAGTCTGGAAGAATTACATTACTGCCCAAATGATTGGACATTGTACGGTGACTTAAAATGTAACAACCATGTTGAACACCACACTGAGTCAATAATAATATTTTCAGTCTCTTAAAGGCAGATGACTGAAAAACTAGAAAGCATCATTGGGGCCATGGCATGATTTAAGCTGACAGATAGACCAGTAAGATTGGCATCCAACACAAACAACTCTGAGAAGACTCTAAACAACATTCTCAGGTCTACTATTTCACAAATACAGAAGATTCACAACCACTGCAACGCAGTGTGATACCGCTGGCTGAACAATAACTTTAATTCAAAGTAAATTATTTCCTTGGTATTTGCTATATTTTTACCTATGGACTATTAGTATAATTAATTGTTGAAGAATACCATTAGCAAACAGCACAGTTACGGAGTAAAAAGAGTTTGTCTTGTTTTGTATTACTTTCAAGTATCAGAGTTCACTGTCAATCTTTGCTATTCTTTGTAGTCCAAGTTCATCTATAGCATGCTACTGTTTACTACTCTTGGAGGTGGCATTTAAAAAAAATGACTGCAGTTACTTCAGGCTAAGAATTCCTTTCTTTTCATAGTAAATTTGTATCCCTACCTTCTTCCAAGGTATTCCTCAGGTGTAGTGTTTTATTTCCCAACATTCTTCTTGGGGGAATCAGACTATTATTTTCTGATTAGTTTGTTTAATTGATATTCCCTGGGACTACAACACTGGTCTGTGATATTTTTCAATCTCAAAGCACTTAGTATAAATTCTTTTTTGATTATAGGAAGCTTCCTAGGGAAGGAGAAAAAAAAATCTATGTGAATGAGGGTAGGAATTAAGGATTCTATTTAAAAATAATATGGTAGAATCAGGCAAATAACACAGTGGTTAAACAAAAGATATTTCATGCCTAAGGTCCAAAGTGCTGGGTTCAGTTTTCAGTACTACCATAGACCAGAACTCAGCAGTTTTCTAATAAAAATTTTAAATAGAAAGACTAGGCTAGCCCAAATAGTGTTGAGGAAAAATAAGTCCCCCTATATAGTACAAAAGATAAGCATGTGTTTGCACATTAATGTAATTGTGAGACAGATCTCATAGTGAGTGAGGACTCAACTGAACCTTAGCTCTAAATATGTGGCCTGATACTCATTTTCTCTTATGTAAAAGAGGGATGTTAATCATACTTATCTAAAACATATTCTGATACCAGTATGACATAATGAAATATATTTAGCACAGGGCTTAGCACAGTGAACGCTCAGGATCTTGTTAGTTGAGTGGTTATTCCTAACACTTTTGAAGCTTAAGCTTTTGTGAATGGAGATTCTCTTTGAGGTCCTGCTGAATTACCTTGGAAACTTGACATTCCCTGTGTCTGGATGCATCTTGATGCACTAATTGGCATCTGATGACATACAACTAGAAAATGGGGAGCCTTAATTATACTCTTAAATTTTTAATGACCCTTGAAATGATGTAAACTTTAGTTCTTGTTTTTCTGATCTCTAGAATGTAAAAACTGAGCTTTACAGAAATCTCCTCCAGTGTAAAAATTGGTAACCTTGGACATGCAAGCCCTCATATGATGGGTTATAACAACATCCACTGTAATTTGAATATAAAAGAAACTTTCTCAACTAAATATTTCTATTGGTGTATCATTTTTAATGAATATCTACCATTAAACATTATCTCTAGACATCCTATTTCTAAAGACAGCTATCAATTAATTAAGTTATAATTGAATACCTATAAGGAATAGATGATTTAAAACAAGAAATCCTACATTGTTAAAGGGTCCTAAAATTTACATAGAATTATAGAAATAATAGTCAACCCGTATCTGTGAACTTGGAAGAACTACTGTAAGTTTCCAGTGGAGGAAAGGACACAGAACTCAGGTAGTGGGAACAGTGTGGAATTAAATACTTATTATCTTATGGTTTTGTAAATCAATATTAAATCACTAATTTAAAAAAGGAGAAAATGTAGTTGACAAGAGAAAAAAAATTCAGGGCTATATAACATAATAGTTATACAGAAAGACTTTCATGCCTGAGGCACCATAGTTCGAGGTTCAGTTCCCCTACTCTACCATAAACCAGACTTGACAGTGGTCTGATGAGGAAAGACAAACATTGTTATATTTTATATACTTTTTCACCATGTGTAAAAAATAATAAAAGTCAAATACCAAAGAGGAACAAAATCTGTTCTTATACATACATGCTTTTTAAAAGGAATTTAATTTTGATATTTAAGAAAGTACAATTTTGGCCAAGATGGTGACTCAGAGACAATGCATGGCCTGAGCTCTGCAAGGAGGCTGTTTCAAAACTGGGAAGTTCAGGTGACAGCAGGAATTCTGGGTCAGTAGTGGGATAGGGCTGTTCTGAGTGGGCAGACAAGAACTAAAGAAGAGTACTATAATCCTTATTTGGGCTGACAAACAGAGGCCGAAATGGGACAAAGGAAACAGGGAGATTGGCAGGGAGTTTTCTGTTTTGCTAGTTCCCAACTCCCACACCAGCTACTCCTGGTGAGACTCCTGTGGAGGGAATTTCTTTAGCAAGATTCCTGGATCAGCAGAGGTGTCTTTCAAATGTGTGTCATTCAAAAGACATTGAAGGGAACTGGAGTTCTATCTGAGAGACAGAATACCAGATCAGTCTTGCCTGGTGAGTCATTCAGGATTGTTTTTCATAGGACATTGTAGGTAGCAGGAACTCTATCTGAGTGACAGAATACCTGACCAATCAGGGCCTCTGTCTTGCCTGGGGTAAAGAGCCTGTGTTTTTCTGCTAAATTACTTATTTTTTTTTAGCTTGGTTTAGGAAGGAGACAAAGTTGTACTGGTTCAATCTGCAGACTGACTGTTGAGGATTTTTATTTAATTTTATTCTATTATTATTATTATTGTTATTATTATTACTTGTGCTTGTCTCTTTTTCCCCCTCTTCAACTTGAGTATCCAATGCTGCTTCTTTCATTGATTGGTTGTGCTACACATTCTGGGAGGATGGGAGGAACTTGCCTCTCTCCTCTCTCTCTCTCTCTCTCTCTCTCTCTGTCTCTCTCTCTTCTCTGCTTCTCTTTTTCTTCCCTTAAATCTGATCTGAAAAATCTCTTTCCTTTCACTGCTTTTTTTTATTCACTGGCACTCCTTCGTGAATTATCCTGTAGAAGTCTGACTGAGAGTAGACTCTTTCTTCTTCTCCTCTCTCTCTTTCTCTCCCCCACTGTGTCTCTCTCCTCTTTCCTTCTCTCTCTCTTCCCACTATCTCTAGAATTTATAGTTGACAGCTTATTTTTGTACTTACTTTTATTCTTACTTTTCCTTGTTTCTTTTCTTTCTTTTCCTTTTTGTTTCCCTTTGTATTGTTGGTTTTTGTTTTTAGAGTGAAGGTGTTGCTTGACTATCTGGTTTTGGTTGAAGTGCATTAGTCTTTGCTTCGGCTGCTATTGTACTTTCTGAGGTTTGTGACTTTATCTGAGAAAAGACTCTAGTGTGGCCTATACTCACACAGCACAACTGAGGAGCGACAGGATTAATTAAGACGCCAATTAAGACAGTACAATTTTAAAATCTCAAAGATATCAGGAATAAAATCAGAATAAAAAAGAGAATCAGAATTTAAAAAGTTGTATTGCTTAACATGACATGAAGTTTAGCTCTAAACTTATTGATAGCTAGGAAATTAAGGAAGACCAGACTTTATAGCTCTTTTGAGTTAATGAAAGGAGAAACCTATGTCTCACAAGAAACCACAGTTTTTAAAAAAATTTTCAATATTTATTTATTTATTCCCTTTTGTTGCCTTGTTTTTACTGTTGTAGTTATTATTGTTGTTATTGATGTTGTCATTATTGGATAGGACAGAGAAATCTAGAGAGGAGGGGAAGACAGAGAGGGGGAGAAAAAGACAGACCCCCTGCAGACCTGCTTCACCACTTGTGAAATGACCCCCTGCAGGTGGGGAGCCTGAGGCTCAAACCAGGATCCTTATGCATGCGGGTCCTTGTGCTCTGCACCAACTGTGCTTATCCCACTGCGCTACCACCCGAAACCACAGTTTTTGATACTTAGTACCACCCGGCTCCTGAAACCACAGTTTTTGATACTTAGTATTTTGTTACATGAGTCTAAACTTAAGATGCACTTATTTTTTATTTCTTTATTGGGGGAAAGATGAAAGATGCACTTATTAATATAATGCATAATGAATGCAATTGTTTTTTTGTGAAAGATTTCAAAAGTCCTTGAAATAGCTATGCCATGTCAATTCTCAGTGAAAGCTAGGAGTTAACTGAGCCAACTAAATCATGAAGTATCTTTATGCAAAGCTAAGCTGATAAACTTAAAACATTACTGAGCAATGTTTTTGTTTGAAAACAATGATTAAAAGTTTAAGTGTATTAATGCTTCTTTAATCAGAAAATTCATAGACATAGACCCAACTAAGAAAGAACTTAGAAAGAACTTGGAAGCTCACTGTTTATTAGAAACATAATGGAAAATATACACAAAATAAACAGAAAATGACAGTATCAGTTATGGTTTTGAGACTAGCAATTTCATAAATTTTGATTATTTTGAAAATGGTTTCAAATCTTTGTGGAAAAATCTTAAAATTTAAAGGCAAAACTTTAAGGAAATTTTAAAACATGCATATTTGTAAAGCATGAAAATAAATCATCATCATTATTTACTCATAAAATAATACAAGCTATACAATCTCAAAAGCAATATAAAATTTATTAAATTATGGTATTTTATTTAAAGGAATATTTCCATTTCTGTACAGCAGCCTGGCACATTATATGTGATAAAGTGTAAAATGAGTAGCTATACTCTGAATCACTTCATATGTCATGTAGACTTCCATATGAAAAGGATGAGAAAAGGAATCAGAAATTTTAGAGGGCTAGATGACTCTGTTTAATACTACTCCCCACATGCCAATTTTATGCTGTTATTTTATCTTCACAACTAAACAAAAATCCATATATTTATGTGGAATGTAGGAGATATAAAATATTTGATATATTTAAACAAGAATTTATAAGATAAGAAACATGAAATGTGATGATTTACTCAAACTTACCCATTTTGTGTTCCATGAAATTACACTATGGGCAAGTTAGAGAATGGGGAGTTGACTAATGAAATAATACACTGTTTTATGTATTTTTATGGATATTTCCATATTAATGAAGAGGGTAATTCTTAGCATTATAAAATGTTATTCATAATAACAGTTCTCATGCAGAAGTATTAACTTCAATTATGATGTTCCTGTTGATGAAACCATTAGCAGTGATTTGACTAATTGACCTAAAGAATGCAAAGCTGTAAGTCTGATATGAGTAATAAAGGAGTTGTTTTTTCCTGGTGTGTTTTAAAAAATGCCTCCTCCTAAATTTTTCTTTGTTCTGGGCTTCTTGTCTGATGATCTGATGATCCTCTCAGTATTAGTTGTGTTTATTTTTAATAGCTTAGTAATTTTTAATTTTTTAATTACATATTTATTTATTTGATAGAGGCAGCCAGAAATTGAGAGGAAGGGGGATATAGAGAGGGAACGAGACAGAGAAACACCTGCAGCACTGCTTCACCACTTGTGAGGTTTTCCACCTTCAGGTGAGGACCAGCGGCTTGAACTTGGGTCCTTGCACATTATAACATGCATGCTCAACCAGGTGTGCCACCACCAGCCCCAGCATAGTAATTTTTAGGTCATGGAAATCCTTTCAACAACTTTTAGGTGTTTACATTTTCATGTAGAAATCTTTGAGTAAGGGAAAATAATTGACAAACAAGTTTTTATGCTTCTAAAACATGCACACGCACACACACACTAAGGTAACGCTATAAATTAAAATGATTCTATATGGGAATCCTCATTGTGATCCCATCTAAACACAATATGAAAGGTTTGTTTGTGGCTTTCTCTCCTGTCCTGCATCTCTTGGCTTTCTGTAGTATTATTTTTAGTAGTCTGGGCGTTGCACTTCTCAGTAGGGACATCTTGATTTTACTTCTTATTGAGGTATAAGTGTGCAGGTCATGAGGACTGACATTTATACTAAGGTTTCTTCAGATCCTATGAACGTTCACATACACACGAATCGCTGTTTCTTCAGATTTCATGCTCTTGAAGTTGACTCTGTGTGTGTGTGTGTGTGTGTGTGTGTGTGTGTGTCTTTCTCTTCACCTTTCTATCTCCCCTCCCCTCTCAATTTCTCTCTGTCCTGTCAAATAAATATAGAAAGGAAAAGAGTGAATGAAAGTTAATGATTATGAGTACCATATTATTGCATTTAGCTTTGAAAAAAAGTGATTGGAGATATATGTATATTTTAATTTTAATGAAAAGTTCTGTCTGACCTTACTCTTTGAGATTTTTCAGTCCTTTGAAATTCTTTGTATTAATTCAGGATATCCTTGTGTGTCTGTATGTACAAGGTACTATTCTAGGTAACCTATGTGAAATAGTAATTACTATATCTATTTATTTCCAACAATTTTCATATGTTCAAGTTCTCATCACTATTTTCCACAAGTAATAACTTGGTAAGTAGATTATCAAAAAATATGTCATAGAAATTACATACTAAAGTGATAAAAATAAAATGGAATTGGTGTGGAGGTAGCAGCCAAGTATATATCATGATCTGTCTACCATAACAAATGAAAGTTAAACTTAATACTCTAGGGCAGGGGAGAGAGCAAAATGTTATCCCACTAGATTTGAATTTCCCAGGTTCAATCCCCAGCACCACTGCATGCCAAAACAGAGCCTTAAAATATGTGTGCTTGTGTGTGTACATGTGTGTGGGGGGGGGGCAGGGAGAAAAAGAGAAAGATTGACCCTGAACTGTCTAACAACTATTGCAAAATGTAGATTAATTGCATTCACAATTCACAAGACCAGGTGTAAACCAACTGAAGAAAAGAGTGAAACACAGATTAGTTTTTTTTTAGATTAAATGTATACTTAAACCATTTCTTTTTTTTTTTTTTATTGGGGGTAAGAGGGCATGATGGTTTATAGTACAGTTGTTTACACATGAGTACAATTCCTTATCTTTCCATGATATTTGTCTGTAAAACACTGTCACCTTTAGCTTCAGTCCTTTGCCACTATCTGAGACCTCATTGCCCTCTCTGCTTCTTCCAATTCTCTGCTATGAGCATAAGCATAGGAAGATCTCTCCACATAAGTGTTTTACCTTCCTTTTGGGTAAATTCCAAGAGAAAATTGCCTGAGCATGCTATGGTAGGTAAATTTCTAGTATTCTGATTAATTGCCAGACTTTTTTCCACAGGGTCTGAATAGAATTAATTTTCTGCCAGCAGTGTAGAAGGGTTTCTTTCCACCATGTCCTCATGAACACTTATTATTCTGTTCTTTCTAATGTATGACATTCTTGTAGATATATGGTAGTATATCATAGTTCTTTATTTGCATTTCTCTGATAATAAGTGACTTTGAGCATTTCATAAGTCTGTTGCCTTTCTGGATCTCTTTTTTAGGTGAAGGTTTTGTGCATGTCCTCTCCCCATTTTAATGGACCCAGTTGCTTTTTGTTGCAGAGTTTAGGGAACTCTATACATTTTTGGTTATGACTCCTTTATTTGCCGTATGGCATATAAAGATCTTCCTTTCTATAGGATGTCTTTTTGTTTTGATGACAGTTCCTTTTCTTTAGTTCCATTGACATATTTTTTTTCTTTCTTTTTCTTGCTGTTGAACTGGAAAAAATATCCAAAGCATAAATTTTGAGGCGTTTTAACAAAGTTTCCCCTACGTATCTGATGACTTCTGGTATAATATTCATATTACCCATTTAGAGTTCACTTTTATGCATGGTTATATGTAGTGGTCCTGTTTCTTTCTTCATATTCTTTTCTTTTAAAATTTTTTATTATCTTTAACTGTTTATTGCATAGAGACAGCCAGATTGAGAGGAAGGGGGAGGTAGAGAAGGGTAGAGACAGAGAGACACCTGCAGAATTGCTTCACCACTTGTGAAGCTTTCCCCCTTGCAGGTGGGAACCAGCAGCTTTAACCCATTGTAACATTATGTGCTCAACCAAGTGTGCCACCACCCGACCCCCTCTTGTGCATATTCTAATCCAATTTTCCCAACACCATTTGGTGAAGAGAATCTCTTTTCTCCATGAAAAGCACTTTTTTTTTTAAGGTAGTAATTATCTCAAGAAAACATCCAGTATACTTTAGAAAGAATATATTATGAGTATGTTCTAGAACCACATCTCTGACATCAGTGTAGTACTGGACTTCCTTGAGCAGCAATTTTTACAGTTCTTTAATGTTGAAAGTAAGGGGGAAAATTATGAATAACTTTCCAGTTAAGTAGGCTTCTAAAGCTCAAATTTAGAGATCCTACAACTAAAATTTAGAAAATCCCAAAAACTGGAATCTTCAGATAGTTCTTCTTAAATATTTTGTTTTCAGATCTGTTTGATTATCACTGAGTGGCATTAAGATGCAACCTTATCTGACCTTCAGTAAAACTTTCCTGTATTGCTTGCTAAGGTAGATTCATGCCCTTTTATTTTACCTTTTAATAGAGTATCTGCAGAAAGTGCTCATGCATTTAGAAATGTCAGGATATAGACCAGGAGAATCCTCATAAGGACAAACAATGTTTTCTGCAAAGATAATTCCAGGTTCACTTAACAGACACTATAAACAAAGAAGGAAGGAAGGAAGGAAGGAAGGAAGGAAGGAAGGAAGGAAGGAAGGAAGAAAGAAAGAACGGGTACAAAAGAATAGATGATGCTGCAACTCAGACATTTGATGCTACAGGAGTTAATATTATAAACTACAACAAAGAACAGAATGAGAAGTCTATACTGGGTATACAATAGCAGTAATGCCAGGGAGAAGAGGATTGGTATTGATTGAGAAAATACAGGAATGCATATAACAGCCCAAAGGAGATATATTTCAGACAGTGAAGAAGCTGAAGAGGACTCAAAGTGTAGCAAAATTTACAAAAGACTACAAGTGCATCTAGTGCTGCTTACACAAAGGGTTTATGCTTTAGAGTCCTGATGTTGTATCCATTGCGCCACCTCCCGGACCACACAAAGGGTTTATGAAACAGTGAGTGGGAGTGAGGGAAGACTGCAAAGATGAGGGAGGTTGGAATGGTTAGAAGGTGCTAAATAAATTTAAACAAACTGGAAGTTATCAGACTTCAGGGGAAGGTGTTTAGTTAATGAAATATTTAGGGCTTTCTGAAAGTAATAGTGATTTGGTAGGAAGTATTAGAAGGTAACTTGAGAGGAAAAGCTAGATTCAGAAAAGATTGACCAAATAATTATTAAATTGGATCATATGAGATGAGAGCTAGGTATAAAACAGAAGAAGAGCAATGAAAATGAAAGAAATATGGGGCCAGGTGGTGGCTTACCTGGTTGAGCGCACATGTTACAGTGCTCAAGGACCCAGATATGAGCCCCTGGTCCCCACCTGTAGAGGGAAAGCTTTGTAAGTGATGAAGGAGGGCTGCAGGTGTCTCTCTGTCTCTCCCCTCTATCACTTTATTCCTTCTTGATTTATGTCTGTCTCTATCCAATAAATAAATAAATTCAAAAAATATTTAATAAATAAAGAACTTTAAAAAAAAGAAAATGAAAGAAAAGTGTGGGTAGGAAAGAACTTAGAAGAGAAATTTCTATACTAGTTGACCAATAAGGGAGTAAAATAAGAGGGTCAAGATCATGATAAGATTTCTAGACTATGTGACAGACCCAGGATTGTGACAAGGAAGACAAATAAGGATCCTAAATAGGAGGCAGATAAATATTTGAATCTAAAAATCAAGTACAACGTTCTAAGAACACAGCAGAATTTTACTAATTTTTGCCACTATGGTTATCAATGGGACTTGGTGCCTGCACCACAAATCCACTATTCCCAGTGGCATCTTTTCCTTTTTTTTTTTTTTTTCTTTCCCTTTATTTGATAGGAAAGGGGAAGAAGAAATAGAGACAGAAAGCATCTGCTGTACTTTCTTTACCATTTGTGAAGCTTCCCACCTGCAGGTAGAGAGCAGGTCTCAAACCCTGATCCTTGCACACAGTATTGTGTATACTTAATCAGGTGAGTCCCCGAAAATGATTATGACCCCGAGAACGGTTATGGAGGACAAGTTCCATAAGGAATTTTGTTGCCCGGAATAAAGTCGTGGGTGGCTTCCTGTGGGAGAGAGGACAATGAAATTTTATTTAGTTTCACATAACACTTTGTTCTAAAGTTCATTCCTCCTCCCTTCCCTACAGAATTCAGGATTAACATATTGTTTCAGGAATTGTTAACTTCAGTCTTCCACAGAGAAAGAAAACCTTAAAAACATCAAAGTTGGATCAGTCCATTCCCAGACTTTGTAGTCATTGCTAAAACCAAAGCTCTGAATCAGTTTGCAAGAGTCAAATATACCGCACTGTTCCTGCCACACAGGCAGGCAGTAATCCCTCCCAAGTCCCGCAAGGGCACTTTACATTTCCTTCCCATCTCTCAGCTCATAAACATGTTTCTCTTCAGAACACACACCATATGCCATTGGAAAAGGGTTGTAAAATTTTATGGATATATTTGAGAGTATTATAAGATCATAATAAAGCAAAAATAATGCAAAGAAATAGGAATTATTGAACAATGGAATTAAAATATTAGGCACAGGTAATTCTAACAACATTCAGCTTCTGTTTATACGTGTAACTCATAAAATCCCAAAATTCTTGTTTAGTTCAAAGATATGAAGATCTTGAGTATTTTTTTTTCTTTTCAGATCAATGGCTATAACTTATGAAAACTTATAGGCCATCAGTAAAGGAGAGCTAAAAATGTTTCTATATTACCATACATATAATATATGAGACTCTGCATTTTGAGGCTAAAAATTGTTTTTCACAGGATTTTTCCACAGACATTCCTTTTTCTGAAGGGATTGGTTACATTCTTTTATTTATTTTTTAGATAAAAGGTGAGACAAAAGGATAATAAGACAGAGAGACATAGCAGTCTGTTTCACTGTTTATGAAGCTCTCTGGATATAAGTACTCCCATAGAGTGTCCAAAGCTTGAACCCATGCCCTTGCACACAGTTAAGTGTGCACTTTACCAGGTAAGCTATCTCCTTCCCTGATTACATGTATTTAATTAGCTTGTCTTAGATGTCTATAATGATAAGAGTGAGTGACACTACAAACAAATTCCTGTTACTGAGGAATATATATTTCAGTATGAACCAACTCTCAACCCTACTCATTCACTTATTTATTTATCCAACATTTATTAAATACTACTATGTATTTTATTTGTGCAAGATCAACAGCTCATAGAAGATATATTATTGAAAGATATAACAGCATATGTAGAAATTAATGACTTCTGCTTGTTACACTGTTTTCATAAGCTAAGAGATACACAGGAGAGCTTGGCCAAGAGTTAGTGTTTAAACACACACATACACACACACACACACACACACACACACACACACACACACGTGCATGCTCCAGAAACATGTAATGGGTAAATAGGAGGAAAATAGGAATTGGAATGTAGCAAGTCAGAAACTACAATTGAAGCCAATTATTGGGATTTTGAATAATAAGACAATGAGATCAGGGTAGAATGGTTTGACAATAACCTTTCTAGCAGACATCAAGTTGAGGTTTTTTTAGAAGAATCATTTAGATTGTCATCAAATAATAGGAAAAGCAAACCTGAAATGGAATGAGAAGTATTTCTGTAGCTTTGTAGGAAGAAAAAAAAAAGGGCACAGAAATATTGTATGGGAAGATCAAACAGGAGCCAGCCAATGAAGGATCTTTAACTCTCTAAATGGTGTTCTTTGTGTATCATTTTTTTGTTTGTTTGTTTTGTTTTAAACTCTTACCTTAGCATTCAAGGATCCTCCACTATCTAGATAGATTCATTTTATCACATTCAGTCTTTACTCTTCAAGGAACTACCCTGTGGAGAAGTCCTTTATTAAGCATTCTGGAGAATATGTATGAATGACTTAGCTCTAAGTGTTAGAGCTAAGTGATAGCCAGGACTCCTCTTAGAGAAGACTGTACCAAAGCTGAATCCTAAAGAACTAGAAGTGACTCACCAGAGTAAGAATATAAGGAAGGTATGTAATAGCATGTACATAAATTGGGAGGTATGAGATCTAACCGAACATTTTGGAAATTGCTAGGTGCTTAGTTTGCTTGGAACTTTAAGTGTAGATGAGTGGAAGGAGCCAGGAACATGGATCAAAGACAGGACTTTTCAACAGTAAGCTCATTTCAGCAATAGGAATGCTTTACAGTCTATAGACAATAGGCCTGGGGAGATAGCATAATGGTTATGCTAAAGAGTTTCATGCAAGAGACTCTAAGCACCCAGATTCATCCCCAACACCACCACCATAAACCAGAACTAAGTAGTGCTCTGATCTCTCTTTCTCTGTATCTTTTTCATTAAAAGGAATATTAAAGGAAATTATTCAAACGAAATCAAATTCAACTGCCACAATTACAAATTCTACTCAAGCATATTTGTCAGACACTTTTGCCTATATATTTGAATCCACAGATTTCCCAAATTAAGACAATTGGAAGCCTTATACTGAATGTAAAGAAGTGGTTGCTGACTCTCAGCTTCTCTATTAAACACCAAATAAATAGTCTTCTCTTAGGATGAGGTACAAAGAACTAACTGGAAAGAATCACACATGTACAGTAAATTATGTTCACTTTTTATAAAAATTTTAGTTAATTCATATGATAGAGACAGAAATTAAGAGGGAAGGGGAAGATAGGGAGGAAAAGAAAGAGATACCTGCAACACTGCTTTTCACTGATTGCAAAGTTTTCTGCCTGCACGTGGGGATTAAGGGCTTGAACCTGGCTCCTTGTGCATTGTAACATGTGCCTTCAACCGGGTGCACCACCACCTGGCCCCCAATTTTACTAACTTTTACCTCAACATTAAGAATCTGTGGCAGTAGATTTGTGCAAGGTTAAATTTGATCAGTATAGCTTCAACCTCAAAAAAATTTATAAGCCACTAGTAATATCAAAAGGAATGAATGACACAAATTGTTTTTCTGCATAGGATTGACTATTCCCAAATATCTTAAAAGCATCAATTCATATAAATATAACTTATTGCTTATCATGACACATTGTAACACATTTAGTAAATTCATTCCCTTTATGCCCAAGTCTATGCAAGTATATAGCATAGTTCCATTAAAAACTAAATTTCTGGGCTAGGTAGATATTTTGATTATGAAAGAAGACTTTCATGCCTGAGGCTGTGAGGTCTCAAGTTCAGCACTATCAGAAGCCAGAGATGAGAAGTGCTCTGATGAAAAAAATATATGTAATAATTCATTCAAATAAATGTATAGAACTAATTGACTATACTAAACATTTATCAATTGGGTGGAATCACATCCAGGAAGTAGAAAAATTCTGGAAATGGTATACTTTTATAATCAGAAAGAAGGTGAGGCAAGTTTACTAACAAAAAGAAAAGATTAGCTTGGCAACTCCACTTTCCCTTAAGAAAAATCAAGTGGGTGTGGGGGAGGTATGAGGCAGGGGAGTATAGACTATCTCATTAAAGGTGACCAAGAAACTCCAAATGAATTTACATGTCACTTTTGAGAGGGGCAATTTGTAATAGATATTAAGTCTTAGTGAACATTGATTATATACACAATTCTGGATTTGACCTTTTTTTAGAAATAAAAACATTAGTAATGATTATATAAACTAAAAATCATAAAATGAGATTTTCACACATATGTAAATGGTCTGAGAGCTAATTAATTTTTGACAAGAAATGAAATGCATAATCTGAGTGACAAAAGAGAATCAGAATTTCTAGGATTTAATCCATTTGTTTGTTTTTGTTAAGACAAAGTGAAGCAGTCTTAAATGGTATTGCATCTGCTCAAAATAGGAGATGAAGCCATACTCAGTTTTCATAAACAAATAGTCTATGCCTTATCCAAGAAAAGGTGATTATTTTCATACAGATTCTCTATTCTAAAAACTTCAATACAAGACCTAATTTGAAACTTTCCTACTATAGAATCTTGAAAGTATTTACTTCCCAAAACAAGTATTTATTTCTCCCTAGTCAATTTATCTTTAAAGAAACCGTTTTTTTTGATGATTTCAATATTTAAAACAAAAACAATTTCAATAGAAGTTGTGACTTTTAAGTTACTTGATTTATTTCTCCTGAATATCATTCAGAGTGAGCCCAAAAATTTTCCTTCTTCATATCAAGTAGAAAAAGTACTCTTTATATCCCCATGTTAAATTACATTGTTTTGTTTTTTAAGGATGTGTTGTTCTTCATCCCCCAAAACTTACACACAGACATTCAGCAGATAAAAGGAGTTACTTTCTTTAATTTTCAGCAAATCAATTGCGTAGCAAATTACTAAGGTAAAAAATCAGGTAGTCTATTCTCTATGTATGTGCACAAGTATTTTGAGCAGGTAGATAGTTGGATTGTTAGCAGACTCAATGCGTCTTCATGGTCCCTGGCCAAAAGACATAACCAAGGCAGAAAAAGATAAAAGAAAAAATGTATTGCTTGTAGAGTAAGAGACGGGAAAACTGGTGAGAGAGAGGAGGTAGGTTTTCAAAGCGCTGCTTCTTCAAACTTGCTGATTGGGGAGAATTTTTTGGCATCAGGAGTTTTGTGCTCTTGGATAGTAAGGTGATTGGGTAGTTTCTTGCCAGGCAGTTATAGTTATTTGTTCTGCACTTAACTGAAGGTCAGATCATGCTTCTGAAAAATCCAAAAAATTGTGGATAAGCTCTTTCTTGGGTTGAGACGGTATTGAATTCTCTGTTACCAAAGGTCAGCTTCTCAGTGTTTTGTTCATGTTCTGGGTATGGGGCTTGGATCTTAGGCAGAAATACCCAGCAGTTGCCTGTTCTTTCTGACTCTGAAAAACAGTGTCTTTCAGGAAGATCTGAAACAGGAATAACTAAGTAGGCATATCATTCTAACAATCAAAAAGGCAGCCTTCCAATGTCAGGCTAAATACTTAATGTCAAGTAATCGTTGCACCTGGCTAACAGGATTAGGTCATTAGTGTATCTACAGATGCTAGAAAGTTTGAGTAACACCTAACTTTTTTCCAATGGACTTCTGTCTGTGGAAACCAAATGGTTTCTGCCTGTTGTCTATCCAAAGAAGAGTGATAAATTTAATTTGGCCCACATGGGCTATACTTCATCCTTGATAGACACAGAAGCATGTCAAAGAAAACATAAAGAGCAAGACAAAAATTCTGATGTGGACACTGGTTTATTAAATCTGTGCTTGAAATTAATCTAGTTCTTTTGTTCCCCCTGCTATGTCCCTTGGGAAACTGTAACTCTCCATAATTCTTGAGATAAGCCAGAAAGGGAAGGGTGAATATGGGATGATCTCACTCATACACAGAAGTTGAGAAATAAGAACAGAAAGGGAACACAAAATTTCCTGTATTGCTCCAAAGTAAAGGAGTGGGGTAGGCAAGGGTGGTTGGGGCTGTGTTTATGTCCTGGGGAATGATGGTGGAGGAGGATCTGGGGTGGGAGTGAGGATAGGGTGGTGAGAGTTTTATGCAGAAAACAGAAATTTTACACATGTGCCAACAACTATATTTACTGTAAACTATTAATCTCCCCAATAAAAAAAATACTGACAAGAATGGTGCAATAGCTTGTTTCTGGTTTGAGCCTAGCCTCATTGAAGAAAACTTTGGTGCTATGGTCTCTTCTACTCTCTTTCTGCTCCTCTGCCTTGTCGTTAAAGTTCGGGGCTCCAACAGGCCAGGCTAGTTTCGCGGCGGTAGACAGAGACTCAGGGACACACGGCTGGGCAGAGAACGCAGTTTAATCTTTATTCACGAGCGGGCAAATCACCACACCATGTGCTTCTCCATCTTTCTCCCCCCCCCCCGCCCCCGCAGCTGCGGCAGGGACTCTCGAAGTCTGTAGGGTTTTTGGGGCGGGGAGAAGGGGGAGCGCGAAACTAGCAGGGGCTAAACCACCACCTCACAGAGGTGGGGGGGGACCAAACCAATGTGAAGCATAGCAACAATTCCCCCTTTTCTTTTTAACTAAATGACCATAGTATCAGGGGTGTGGGGTGAACAGAAATCTATGTCGTACAGGCATTTTTAAAAAAGCACAAACATGGAGGAACATGTAAGGGAGCAACAAGAATCAGTGTGCTGCCAAGGGAAGGCCTGAGGGGGACCTTTTTTTTGCCTCTGGGGGGCGTTACTTGCCTCGACGGGAATTTTCTAGCATGGGGGCGGGGAACGGCCTAGACTCCCAAGGCAGCTGGCTGCAGTCAGTCTTTGAGAAACCCAGCAGCATAAAGGGAAGCTGCTGTAGAGTTGTGTAAAGTGTCCAAGAGGTGTACCAGTGAGTCTGATAGAAGTGCCAGTCCAAAGTAGATGTCCACCGAAGAATTGCCAGGGGGTGGAATGTTGTATGAGGAAGGTCAGCCGCTGGAATTCCTCTTTTCTGTAGAGAACTTGACCGCTGCAATTAACTTACTATGAAACAAAACTTATAGCAGATTAGAAGTTTATCACAATTGATAACTCTATTACAATTGGAAGTCTTTTTTAGTATGATTTTAAGGTTGTTTAAAGTTTAAACAATAGAATGTGGAAAGGTAAACAGAAGAATCATGGAAAAGAAGCCTCAGGCATGAGAATAATTAGCATAACCATAGCGCAATCTAACGTTTCTAATTGAGAAGGAATTTTAGAGTTTTACATATCAGTAAGTCTATTTAACCTTTTGTTACACCCATTCAAGATGGAGACACACCCTAGGTGTGCGCAGGTTTTTTTTTTTAGACCAACTTAGTTAAAATATATTGATTTTTAACTAATTTTTAACTCAGACTTTAAATGTAAGTTAATTTTACCTTTATGAGAACTATGTTGAAAACCTTTTTCATTTAACTCTGTCTGGTAAGAATATAGCCTTAAAGTTACATTTTTAACCTTAAAGTTAATGTTTACCAAACTTTAAACACACACGTAAACATGGTCTTTAATACACAGGGAGAGAAACCTTTGTTACGAAGACATGTCATTTTAAACACGAATTTAAATCTGTACTGTCTTAGCCGTTCGGGGAGTGCGTTGTCTAGTGGTGGCTTCTTGCGCAGCTTCAGCTCTAGGAATTGTAGGTTGTGATCTCTGCAGGGATCTCTGCATATTCTAGCTTTTCTGCCTTCAGAGCTGAGTTGGGGATCTCGGCCAGGGGGCCCAGTTTCGGCAGGGAGCCCGCGGTCTCCAGGTGGTCCAGGATCTGCCCAGACTTCATAGCAGGAGGGCAGGCGGGCCAGCCGTGCAGAAGGCACGGGCAGAGGTGCCCCATGATAGGCTGCAGCCCTGCCTACCATGTCTGCTGCCCTGCTCCCAGCGGCTGAGCAGCGTGGAGGAAGCCCGCACCCAATGCCCCGCGCCACGCAGTGGAAAGCCGGCTCATGTGGGCTGGCGTTGGGTTCCTGCAGGCTGGAGTTGGGTGGAAACCACAGAGTGGTCCAGAGATAAATGTTCCAGAAACAGCAAAACAGTCTCGTGAAGAAAGGGCAGAGGCCTTTGGAAACCTCTTCACAAGCAGAAAAGAAGGCCATTGTAGATAGGTAGGCAAAGTCTTCACTTATCTAGGGGGATGCACAGGTCAGGTCCACGTGGGCGCCATTTGTCATTAAAGTTCAGGGCTCCAGAAGGCTGGGCTAGCTTCGCAGTGAAGACAGAGACTCGAGGACACACGGCTGGGCAGAGAATGCAGTTTAATCTTTATTCACGAGCGGGCAAATCACCACACCATGTGCTTCTCCATCTTTCTCCCCCCAGCGGCTACCATGGGGACTCTCAAAGTCCGTAGGGTTTTTGGGGCGGGGAGAAGGGGGAGCCCAAAACTAGCAGGGGCTAAACCACCACCTCCCAGAGGCGGGGTGGGGGGGAGACCAAACCAATGTGAAGCATAGCAACACTGCCTTTTTTATTTAAATAAATGAATAAGTATAAAATTATGGAGAAAAAGTTACTAAAAGTGTAAAAGTGATGTGACCTAGTTAACATCAGTATTTACCTTTCTCACAGAAGAAATTCAAAGGAAAATAAAGGCTTAGGGATTAAAATCTGGCTGGTCAAACCAAAACTGACACATTAAAATACCACAAATCTCAGCAATTAGAGCAGAGCAGTGAAGAGCCATTTGCTTCAGCAACGTGATGAAGAAGGTGCTCATTATGAAACTTTCCGGTTCCTGCATTACAAGCTACAAACCCACTGATAGATTAGTGACATACATTGAGAACACAAAATGGTCCTTCTATAATTGCTTAATGAAACAAAATCCAAAGAAAGGTAAAATATAAGAAACTGCCTCAATTTAAAATGCAGGATGAAAGTTCACAACAGTAGATTGCATTTGGCAGGGACCCAGATTCACTATTGCACATTGACCTAAATTACCCAGACTACTGCTCTGTGCTGCAGGGCTCAGAACCTGCATGGCCCTCACAACTCAATAAAGGTGTCTGTCTAAACACAGCAGTGGTTTAATAGGAGACAGGATACTTAGTATGTTGTAATGAAGCTTTAAAATATCTGTTAAAGATTTAAATGAAAATAGGAAAATTAGGAAAAGATGAATGAAGAAATAAGCACAGACATAAATGTTGGTATGTATTCATGTGTATTTTCTTAGTTAAATGCTCTCATCCATTTGAAAGCAACTATATTGTTGATTTTCTTACATTCAAAGAACCAATAAAGAGAAATTTCATAAAGAAGCTAGTATATAAATGTGATGTCAAGGAGCATATATTTTTCTCCACATATTTACTTTGCTTATCAGATTTAGAAAGTAACAGAGTCCTCTGGGCTATTGAAGGTACTATATTTCAAGCTCTATTCAGTTGAATATTTACGATTTTTCATAAATTCATTCAATAGTACCAATTTCAGATAATAATAAAGGACTGAGTCTCATTGAACTGGCCAACTCTCAACCGTAATATTAGAAGCAAAATTTATTAGAAAAATAAAACCATAAACTCTTAGTGTGCATTTCTTAGTACTGACTGATATACCAAGAAAATGTATTCCTGATTTACAAAATACCAGTATTCATAAATCTAATGAGAATCTATTATGTTATTATTAACATTAAAATTACCAGTCATATTCATCAACTGAAGACTGAGGATTTTACCTTTAAAACTAAAGCAATTGTGCCATAACCCTGGCTAACCATTCTCAGGTCACACTATAGTTAATATTTAGTTTGAAGATAAAAGGATGATGGTCTGATCTGACTACTAGAGAAAAAAGATCTGAGAGTGCAGGCAACCTTATACTTAATTTGACAGATTGCATCCGTGCAATTGAAGACTGAAAAGTCAGACGATATAACACAAAATAATCATCTACTTGTTTGTACAATAGTTGTATTTTCCCTGCTTGAACATAAGTCTTATTGTCAGCTGTAAGGAAGAAATGTAAAGATACAAATATATATGGAATGTCTTATCTAAAGAGATAAATAAGGGATATGAAATACTAAAGTAGCAGAGTTTTTTAGAGAAGAGTTTATTTGAACAGTATTTATTTGCTCTCAAGTATACAGCAGATGTATATTTTGGCAATACCACATAGTCATTATGTACATATAAGATGAATAAGAGGGGCCAGGCAGTGGCATACCTGGGGAAGGATACTTATTACCATTTTCAGGGGTCTTTGTTTGAGTCCCTGCTACCCACCTGCAGGGGCGTATTTCACTAGTGGCAAAGCAGATCTACATGTGTCTTTCTCCCTCTCTTTTCTCCATTTTCCTCTCAATTTCTCTCTGTTCTATCAAGTATAATAGAAAGAAACAAAAATTTAAAAAAGAAAGAGTGGCCACCAGGAGAAGTGAATTTGTAGTGCTGGCACTGAGCCCTAATGATAACCCTGTTGGAAAAAAAAATCCGTTATAATGAAGGTTTAAAAGTTTTCTTGCAAATAAAGGAAATTTTCTTAGTGGTTCAGAGGATTAGAAAAAAAAAAAAGATGAACCAAATTTCTATGCCTCAGTCTGAGATGTTATTGAAATACAAGTATATAACTCATTCTAGAATACTTGGCTTTTTTTTCTTAAGTATTAAAGTTATTTGAATTCCATAATTTGTAAGCTTTATAACAGAATACTTACTGTGTTATATTGATTTATATGACTAATTATGTTTACCATCATCCCTATCAAACTACAAAAAAAGCAAAATAAGGTATTCTACCTAAAGCAAAACATCCTGAATGAACTTTTTCTTCTCCTTAGAAGTTACTGGAGGTTTGCCAATAAAATATACAATATATAGAACCCAATCTCCAATATAATTAGTAACCACACTTTCTAGAATTATCTTTCCTATATACTATTCCCCCGGTAAGTATGCCAACTAGTCGGACTATGTGAGCTTAACTGCTAGACCTCAAATACTTTCTACATCTTTTAACAGCATTCTCATTGCTTATAATATAATTTATCCTATCTCTGTTTCCAAATACAGTGTCATTTTTTGAGATTCAATATAGTTATGTCCATGTGCTTCTCTAAACATAAAAATATATAGACTGATCTCTCTGACTTATAATTGATTGTTGACATAGACCAAAATTCTGTCTCTCCTAAAGAACCTGGCAGGTATACCTATACCATATTGGTCCTTATTATTTTGCTTAAAGAATGCTGACCCAATAATTAAAGCTTGTGTTGAAATTTAAAACAACTTGGTTTACCTTACAATATACAAGTTCCAGAATTTATTTTGAGTTTAGATTTTGGCACTTTCTTTCTTTTTAAGAAATTTAAAATATTTTATTTATTTATTTTGGATAGAGACAGAGAGAAGTTGAGAAGAGGAGATAAAGTGGGAAAGAAAGACACCTGAAGCACTGGTTCACTATTTGTGAAGCTTCTCCTCTGTAGTTGGGAACCAGGACCTTGAACCTGGGCATTAACCACTGTAATGTGTGCATTCAACCAGGTATACCACAACCTGCCATTTTATTTTTAAACCCTGTCATCATGAAAGTCAGCCTCCTGTAACCTCCTTTCATGGGACCTTTGATTCTGGATTGACATTAAAGGTTCTGTTCTACCTTTCTGCATCCTATAGACAACTTTGTAGATGTGACCTAATATTTCTTTAGAAAAGACATTTAACTGAGCACCTGTGGTGTATCAGACAGCCTTCCTCTGAGGATAATTTCATAGTCATGACACTTACATTTTACTTGGATGGAAACATACAACACACACACAAACACACACACACACACACACACACACACACACACACACACACACACACACACACTATATTATGAAGAGATATTAAGTCTTCTAAGTGCCAGGCTGGGAAGCATAATGATTGTGTAAAAATACTTTCATGTCCAATGCACCAAAGGTCCCAAATTCAATCTCCAGAACCACCATACCAGAACTGAGCAGTAGTTTGGTAAGAGAGAGAGGGAGAGGGAGAGGGAGAGGGAGAGGGAGAGGGAGAGGGAGGGAGGGAGGGAGGGAGGAAGGAAGGAAGGAAGGAAGGAAGGAAGGAAGGGAGGGAGGGAGGAAAAGAGGAAGTCTTAAGTACTAAGGAGGCAAAAAAAAAAAGCATAGAAAGTTATAGGAAGGACTAGGGTGTAGCAAAACTCTATATGCAAATGGTGGTTGGGGCAGTCTCACTAAGAACGTGATTCGAACAAAGATAAAACAGTCACAAGGTGAGGGGTGGGCTGTGGTTCACCAGTTAAGCACACATAGTATTAAACATAGCATGGACCTGTGCAAGGATCTGGGTTCCAGCCCCCACTCCCCACCTGCAGGAGGGATGCTTCACAAGCGGTGAAGCAGGTCTGCAGGTGTCTATCTTCCCCTCCCTTCAAAACGTCTCTCTGTCCTTTCCATTAAAATAAATGGCTGCCAGCAGCAGTGGGTTCATAGGGCTGGCATAGAGCCCCAGAGATAACCCTGGAGGCAAATAAATAATAATAATAACAATAAGAAGAAGTCACTTTAGCATTTCCTGTTGAGAATGCAGAAAATTTTGCATCCCTGTGCGATTTGCATCCCCATATGACCACTCTCCTACAACCCACTGTGGCACTGATTTTTGTTTGTATTGAGCTGGCCTGAGTCCCTCATGACAGAATTGTGCCCAGAGCAGTTTAAAGCTCAGAATGTGATTTGTTTTCAGTTTCTGAAATAGAGAAAAGAATGAAACTATAGTGTCAGTTTATGGTGCCCTCACAGAAAGCAGTGTCGTTCATTACCAAGAACTATCCCCAGAGATTAATCATGACTGAAAAGCCCCAGTTTACTAAAGTCATCAGGCTTCACCACCAAATACACTCATCAGACACTTGGCATCCCATTTTTATGGTATTTCATGAGCATCTTTAGCAAAGCTAATAAATGATGTGGGACCAGATTTTTCTCTCTCTGGAGACAGACACTATGTATTTCTCCAACTTGCTGGGCTCACATTGATTTCAAAAGAAGCTTTGCACTTACAAGAAAAACACAGAGGGTTTAGTATGTGACCCATGGTTTTTACAGCCATACTATTTTTAAAAATGAAGAAAATCAAAGTATTTTCACATTGACAACAATTGACTGTTTTGACAAGAGGAAGTCATGGCATAGGATTTTTAGATAAATTAACAGAATGAAAGTGCTAAATTAAAATCGCAACATTGATTTCCTTTTTAGCTCAGCTGTGCATTATATAAAAGGGTCAGAAGGAGGATTTATTATAGGCAATGAGTCTCTGTCGTCCACTAAGAGAGACCAGTGTATAAAATAAAGTTGTCCATTTCAGACACCCTTTGTCTTCAAGGAAAGCTGTCTAGGAGGCCTACGGGTGGCAAAGGCTCTGAAAGGAAATGGAAATTGATAATCAGTCCTGTTAGGCTGATTCTCTGCATGTTCAATTCATATCCTTTTGAAAAGAAGAGATTAAGATGAAACCTCATCGAGGAATACACATTTGAAGAAAATAGAAACAAAGGTTCTGCAAGGCTATTTCATTTGATGTCAAATGTGAGAACAAGGCAACACAAACTTATATGTAGAAAGGGCATTATAACAAAATCTCCAGACAAAGAAGGAGCTAATAGCAAATATATGCAGCCGTCTTTGTGGATGCTCACAGGAGAAGTGGTACAACTTGATTTACAAAGGACCTGGATAATTATTTGTTACTTGGAGCCAACCCTCATTCTCCCTTTGCAGAGGGCAGGCACTGACCATCTGCGTGTCTTAGTTTTGCTTTTGTAAAGATGAGAATTAGACACATTTTTGTGTATGGTAAGCTTTGCATGAAGAGATGTTTGAAGCACTGGCTTTGTTTTTGTTTTAAATCTTTAAACTGTTCCCTTGGCTTCAGTCAGAGGATTATTGCACATATAACCACAAATAAATTGAATTATCAGCTGAAGAGAGTGCATGTTGCTCACCGATGGAATAATGGACGGCAGGTGGTAGAGGGTTTTGTTTTCAGAAAAGCACAGGAGGCTAGAAGTGACAAGAGTGATTTTGTGAGAGGGCTGAAACTGTCAGGATGAAGTCACGGGGGTCAGGAGTTCCTGGGCTGACCTTTTTAAACAAACCCTGAGAAGACCTTTTACTGGCTCCTCACAGCAGTAGAGCATTCATGCCAGAAAGGTTGCCCCTCCCTCCTTATAGTGAGAGTTTGAACAAAAAGCATATTTTCTATGATAGGGGCCATGTTCACTGCTTTACTCACAGGGTTGCCCGACACTCCCTCTCCTGTCAGATTGTGACACTCGATCCTAACTGCTCACCTGCTCCACCACACATGCTAGCATTTGAGCTATCCCTTAACACCTTTCTGCAGCCTTTGATATCATCTTCCTGTCAAATCATGGAAATCAAGGGACTCAGTTGCAAAGCGGGACACTTCGTGCTCTAATTTCCATGTCATTGCCTTGAATGGTCTTCTAGTGCAGAACTATTACATAGTACTCTCACCTGACTTCTGGGGACACTGAAGGGTTGAGCTGAGTTGTCAATGGCATCAGATTCTCTTCTGAATGTTTCTGAGTCAGTTATGGACTGCATGGTTTAGGGCTTTCTTTCCAAGCATTGTTCTATTTGGTCTCTGTTCCAGCTCTAGAAATCACAATAAGACTACTGATGTCCTTTCCAAAGAATGAAAGTTTTGTTTGTTTGTTTGTTTTCCTTTTTACTGTTTTTTGTTTATTTTTAAATTTTTATTTACAAAATAGAAATTTTGACAAAATCATAGGATAAGAGGGGTACAATTCCATACAATTCCCACCACCAGAACTCCATATCCCATACCCTCCCTTGATGGCTTTCCTATTCTTTAATCCCTCTGGGGGTATGGACCCAGGATTATTGTGGAGTGCAGAAGGTGGAAGGTCTGGCTTTTGTAATTGATTCTCTCCTGAACATGGGCATTGGCAGATTGATCCATACTCCCAGCCTATCTCTCTCTTTCCCTAATGGGGCAGGGGCCGGGGAGGAGGGGGTCCAGGACACATTGGTGGGGTCTTCTGCCCATGGAAGTCAGGTTGGCATCATAGTAGCATCTGGAAACTGGTGACTGAAAAAGAATTAAGATGTAATGCAGAAAAAATTGTTGACTAATCATGAACCTAAAGACGAGAGAGAATATTGCAGATGAGGATTTGGGTCCTCCGTTTTGGAAAAACCTAGTCGGTCTATTTTAGGTATATTCCAAAGGGCCAATGACTTTACTAGATTTTGCCTATGCCTGTCATATAGTAAACAGGTGGACCCAACTTACTGTCTGGGGAGATGGTGTCATCGTTGGAAAAAGCATTAGGAAAGTTGATGTCCTATTGACTTTTTTAATATTTTACTTCACTGACCTCTTTTTAGATTATGTGCTTATTCCTAGATTCCCTTTATCACATTTGATATTATGCACATCCTTGATTCTATAGGAAGATATTTTTATTTGCAACTGATTTCTCTCCATGTGTACTTGTCTATGTGCACATTTAATATACATATTGTCATAGATTATGTGCATATTATCTACATGTTCAGCCATAGTGGAATATGTATACCCATTTGTAAATGTGTGTGAAATAGATATTAACTTGTTGGACCTTCAGTATTTACCAACTGTTGTTTACAGATCCTCAGACTCTGCCAACTCCTTATTATTCCAATAACAGTGTTTTTGCTGCTATTGCCTTTAATGTAAATATTGTCTCTATTTCATTTTTCTACAAATCTATAAAACTCCCATTCTCACTGACTTTTGCATAAAAAACAATGTGCCTTACAAAAGATATTGCCAGTCAATCAAAAATGCTCTTTTCAGTTCACAAAAGAATCTATCATAATTCCATTTTAAAGTTAACACTTAACACTGCACCTCTTAGCAATTCTATTAAATTTGGCTAGAGTACAAGTGACAGTTGCTTCAGATGCCCTTCTGGAGATGCAGTGCTTGTAGGCACGGGGACTTTAGGAAGCCACAGTTGTTTAGGTAGTATACCTTAGTATAGGCAAATATTTAGTCTGTGTATTTCTGTATAAATATTTTTCATATGTTTCTTCATGTATGTCTTCTGTAAGAACTACAGAGAGAAAATAACTCAATGAAAAATAGCATTAATATTTTAATTCTTGGACATTATTAGGTATAATCTAATTCTTTAATAAATAATAACTTTTCAACACCCCATACAGAATGGAAATATAGTCACATATTCAGGAATCAAAAAATTATAAGCTCAAATATATGTAGTCTTTGATGGAATGGATGACCATTTCTGTTTAATATGAAAAGAGTCATATTTCAGAAACAAATTTGTGGTCTACTTATCACAGTTTTTGTTTAGCCATTATCTGTGCATTCTCCCACTGCTTAGATTTACTTGGTAGTTACCATTCTAAATTATAATTTCAGCCTTGTATGAAAAAAGATAATGATTTTTGTCATAATAATAATTGTAATTTTATTCCCACCAAGATTTTATAACATTTCCCACTAAGACAATATTTGTTCTAATAACATTTTTCTTATTATAAAGGTAATATGAGCTCACTATAGAAAATTAGAAAAATACATATTAAAGTCATCTTATGACTCAGAGATCTCAATTGTTTGTGAATGTCTTTTACACATTAAAAAAGTAATGTGTAAGCATTACTTTTTTAATGTGTAAAACAACTAAATTGGGATCAGATGATATATATACAGCTATAATCCTTCCTTCACTTAAATTATACAGTCTAAATATTTTATTTAATGCCCATATAAAACTTTGAGAAATAGATACCAGTTTTTTCACCCTGCTCTTTTTGCTCTCTTTATTTCATGAGAAAGAGTCCAGAGTAGAGCCCTGGTATATGAGCTGGCAGGATTAAACTCAGTGTTTCCCAAATGCAAGTTCTACACCCCACATTCAGAACTATCACCCAGCCTCACCCTTGGACTATTGAAACAATAAAGTCTAAATCCATTTTTTGATAACAAACCAGAAAACTTACTGGAGCCACTTCTAATTCTCAAGAACTTTTCTCTCAGACAGGAAAAGCTGCAAGAACATATTATGGAAGTCATAGCTGAAGAAGACCCCAAAGTCAGTACCACCCTTAATTTTGTGCTTTGACATGAATATTGATGACAGCAAGTGAGCAAGGAGGCTTCCTAGATCATCATATATGGACTAGATCCCTGACCATAGTAGAATCAGTCACTTGGCTATTACTGTAAAATTACTGAAATAGTAAATTAACTATCTTTAAAAAAAAATCATATTTTACTTGTCCTATTTTTTAGCATGTAGATTGCATTTGAGTTATAAACTAGAAAAGAGAGTAAAAAGATTACTGAGTGTAAGAGATAAATGAAGAAATGAAATAAAGCCTTGTGAGCAGAAAGATAAGTCTTATAGTTCATCTGACATAAGAGATAGATTACATGGGCTCTGAAATGTTGGTGGTGGGGAGTTTCCTTAGGAATTTAACAGTAAGTTGCATTTAAAAACCCCATTTGTTCAGTCACGTATACTGTTCCAGAACTGGATGACTAACAGGATTACTTGGTATTTGCTTATGATTTTATAGATTCTGATAAGCAACAACATTATCTTTATAAAAATCATTCTTACTTAGTGGAAACCTACTTCCCTATGACTGATAGGTAACTACTGATGACCTGCATCAGTCATTAAATAGCATGTTGCTGCTGTATTGTCTCACATTATCTTGTGTATTTTTTTCCCTTGACTTATTCTGTCCTAGAAAATGTATCTTGAAGGAGCAATACTAGAATTAATCTTTACAAGCTGATCAACAGAAATCTCACCTACAGATAACCAAGTCTATCAGCTGTTCAGGTAGTTATACAAAGATATTAATCAGAAACAAAACAGGGAAATATCACTCTTAAAAATGATTTAGCAATGTATCAATGGTGGTGGTTTAGTGACTAGAGCTCAGGATTTCTATGTGTTAAGCCATGTTTGGTCCTCAGCTCTACATACACCAGAGTGGTCTCAGTTGGTCGGGGTCCCTCTCTCTCTCTCTCTCTCTCTCTCCATTTCTCATAAAACATTTTTAATGGTCTGACAATCAGTCAATAGTTTCCTTGAAGGAACTATGCTGAATTAACAAATTTAATAAATAACTCCTAAAATGCTATCTACTAAATTTACTTCTTTCTCTGATAAGTATTATCCCAAAGTTTAACAGGTAACCAAAATGATCACCATTACCCTACCTTCCTAATAGTCATCAATGGAAAAATAAAATGCCCAAACTCAAGAGAAAAGAAAACAGGACAGTGACCCAGATAATCCTTAAACTAAATAACTGGATAGCAGAATCTACTATGATTTAAGTCAGTCTACAGAATTCAAAATACTAGAGTGTATCTTGCATGTATTTATGTATGTCTGCATATATGTATATGTATATATATATTCTATAATCAAACTCTACTTACATAATTTTATGTATTAAAAAAGCTTTGGTCACAATGTTCCAAAACCACTGTTATGGTAATGAATGTGTTGAAATGTTTTCCAGGTTAATAGAAGTAGAGGGAAAAGTTATTGGGTTATGCAGATTTACTAAACAAATACTTTAAAAATACCTGGTGACCTACATTTATTGAAAGAAAAAACAGTCAACTACAACTGTAATTGTTATTCTGTCAGGTATTTATTAATAGACAGGCTGCTGTCATCTTTGTTAAAATGCTCCAAGTTGACAGAATTTGATTTACATAAATGGGTAGAAAGTCCTTTTCTTACTTGCCCAACAAACTGGAGACAAAGTGCCTGCCAATGTTTTAATTTCTTTTTCATGTTCTGGTTAGAGAGTGAGAAGAATGCTTTCATTCCACAGTGTCATGAATATGATAATCTACGGAAATCACTGAAAGCAGGTACTTAAGTTAAGCATATACCTTACTATGGGAATCCCTGATGAATTCAAGTCTGTTTAGAGAAGATGTTGTTGCCTGTGAAGTGACAGACTGCCAGATGTTCATGAAGGAGCACAGAAATGGGCTCAGATCTTAGCATCTTTCCCCCACCCCCACAGATGACAGTGTTTACTGTATGCTGCTGCGGAATGGCAGTGCCTTCATTCTTTAAATATGAATGTTTAAATTCACTTTTCAATCACCAAATCCTAATTTTCTTAATTTTACCTATTTGAACATGTGGAACATAGAATTATCTAGTTATATAAGCAAGGCTGACTTTATAGATGACATGTAAATAAACAATGTTCCATCATATGCAACATGCTTAATCCATTGACTCCTCTTTGTAAAAGCTGAAGAAATGGCCCACTCTGTGTGTGTGTGTGTGTGTGTGTGTGTGTGTGTGTGTGTGTGTGTGTGTCGGTGGGGGGTGTTTTACTCTAGCATAACAGTCCACATGGAATTGAATAATGTAACACTACAATACATTTCTAGCATTTATATAATGATGATGTTGATGATAGGCTCTAATATTTATTAATTACCTACAGTGTGCCAAGTGTGGATCCATTTTATATAATTTATATACATTATATCACAATCCATTAATAACATTATCCCTACTTATGACTGAGGCAACTGGGATCTTATGAAAAATACACAAAACTTGATTAAGTAAGAAACCTAGCAAATAATAGAGTCAGAAACCTAGTAAATAAAAAGAAGAGCCCAGAGTAAGTTTAAGGACTTCACTATTTTTCCTAAATACACGGTTACCCAGTATAGTCTTTCTTTCTTTTTTTTTTTCTTGTGGTACAAGAGCCTTGCATATGTGTAATCTCACCACTCTAGAATGCTTTAAAAAAATCAAATTCAAATAGAAAGACACAAGGAGAAACACAGCACTAAAGTTTCCTCCATTGCCATAAGACCTCTTGTGTGGTGGCAGGGCTTAAAACTAGGTTGTGTGTAGGGCAATGTAAGCTCCTTCTTGATGAGCTGTCTCTTTGACCTCTGTTCACTCTTGAAAATACACACTAAGTCACATACTGTCTGAGTTCCTGGGGAAACATTACACATGAAATTGATAAACATTTTATTATGATAGTTCAAATCTAGAGAGGATAAAGATACAAAATATGATTATTGAAAGGGAGAGGTGCCTGATGTGATTTGGAGGGCCTTATTTAAGTGTAAAAGCTCTAAGGCTAAAAGACCTAACAAGACATTTTGAGACCAGGAAGAAGACCAGTATAACAGTAATATATTGAATTAAAAAGGGAGTGGTAAGAAAATGAAATAAAAGTGCTAAGCAAGGACCAGGGTAAGCCTGTGGTCATTGTGAAGCTTTTAGGTTTTATTTTAAATATAATGGAAATCATTGGAGAATATTAAGCAGATGAGTGACATTCTCATTTTTACTTAAGTCAATTGCTCAGGCTACTCTGTGGAGAGTACATCATAACAAGTCAAAATTATCAATGATAAGGTTTCAGCAAAGTTCTAGGTAAGAAGCAACTGAGCCATGAAAGAGCTTTGTCCATATAGATGGTCAGAATTGGAGGGAATTGGAGTATATATTGGGGTTGAGGCCTAGAAGTTTTGCTGAATGACTGAATCTAGTGAGGAGGGAATGAAAAGAACCTGGAATGAATCAGCAGTCTTTCCAGTAACTGAAACAGGGAAGATTGAGACAGGATCATATCTGGAGTAAAATAACAAGGGATCTATATTTAAGATGTGTTAAGGTTAAGGTATTTTCAGCATTTAATTATATATTAATTAAGCTTCTGGCCATAGGAATCTGGAATTCAGTGTAAAAAATAGAACTGGAGCTATAAATTTTAAAAACATTTTCAGTTTTCAAATGTAAATGTGGAATAACTAATTGAGTTTAGCTACACACTAAAATTTTAACCAGTGAATACAGCTGAAGGTTAGAGGTTGTCTGACAGGATTATACTTTAAATGGACAGATAAATATATATCTATGAAAACTGTAAAAAGTAAAACATATTTTGGGTTCTGGGCGGTGACACACCGGGCGAGTTAAGCACACATAGTACTAAGCACAGGGACCTGCACAAGGATCCTGGTTCTAGCCCTGGGCTCCCCACCTGCAGGGAGTGGGGGTGAGTCATTTCACAAGGGGTGAAGCTGGCCTGCAGTTGTCTGTTTTTCTCTCTCCCCCTACCTTGCCCTCACCTCTCAATTTCTCTCTGTCCTACTCAATAAAAAGGAAAATAAATAAATAAAAGATAGCTGTTTAGGAGCCATGGATTTGTAGTGCTGGCACCGAGGCCCCAGTGATAACCGTTGAGACAAAGAGATAGAGATAGAGATAGAGAGAAAGAGAGAGAGAGAGAGGGAGAGAGAGAAGGAGAAAGAAAACATTTTTGTAGGACTGATTCTTTTTAATCTAATTACCTTAAAAAAACTACTACAGACTTCTGAAAGATAAGACTTAGATCACCCATAGGATGCGTGATTCACAAGTAAATGTATGAATTACTTTCTTTGCTCTATTTCTTAATATTTATTTATTATTGAACAGAGACAGCCAGAAATTGAGAGGGAAGGGGGAGCTGGAGCAGGAGAGAGACTGAGAGACACCTGCAGCCTTGCTTTACCACTCATGAAGTTTTCTTTCTTCCTGCAGGTGGGTACCAGGGGCTTGAACCTGGGCATTGCACACTGTTAGAGGTAAACTTAACCGGTATACCACCACCTGGTCCTGCTCTCTTCTCTTAAATGCCAGATGCCTTACAATAAAGTAAACTAGTAACCAAAAAAAAAATAAAATAAATAACTCAAGAATGTTACAGAGAGAAGGTGTTAATAGAGTTAGAAGACATGCATTTAAGTTTACACTGCCTCTCACTGTTTTGTGACCCCCACATAATTGAGTTTCAGCGATATAAAATTATGGTATTCTAGAAGTTAAACTATATAGCATACAAACATATTCCTAAAACTATTAGTGTTAGACTCATGTTATTCAGTTTTAAAGTTTAATACTATTGTGTCTTGGGACATGTATGCTCAGCAACTGGCTAATGTCTGATAAAGCTCTGAATTAGGTATATCTGGTCCTTGAATAAGAAATCAATTTGTTCAATTTATCTCTTTATACTGTAGATGAACAGAAAGACGATCATTTCCTGGCCAGGGTCATTGTTTATGTGGAGAGTGTACTTTTTCCATTTGTTGGCATGGATCTTCCTCCCACAACCCAATGGATCTTAGCTGGCATGGATCCCACAACCCAGTGATGTGTACTTGAGCTTCACCAGCTTGTGAAAATTGTTCTGATCTGAGAGATTGTTGAGTGTATGTGAGTGCACCCATAAATGGAAGGGTATCCTGTCCAGATTAAGTTTCCATATTGTGCTCTGGGTTGCCAGGGTAGGTTCTAACATCCCACAGCCCTGAGCTAAAATAAGCAGGTTGGAAAAGAAATAAGAGAGTTCATGTAAATTATGGTTTGGCATTAAAATCTTTTAGAGATTTTTATTTAGAAGTTGATGATGATTTTGTGATCAGAAATGCACCATAGGAACCTTGTTTTTTTGTTTAAGTCAATTAGCCTATGGTCAGATTGGTTAAGTTACATTCATTTCACTGAAAGCCACAGTGTCCAAGAAACTATTAAGGACTTTAAGTGGGGATTTACTGAGATTATCCTCTTTCAATTGTAATGACTTGTTTCCTTGACTGCTGTCCTAGTGTTATGGTTTTAGCCATTGCCAGATATTAGACTTAATAATAGGCTGTGGCTGCCTAGGCCTGTCTTAATAATAGACTACAGCTGGCTAGAGAAAGGGAGGTCTAAAGACCTCTACTATAGACAACATAGCTATACAGTCTTTATAAAACCTGAAAAATCAAGTGACTTATTCTTTCTCATAGCTGGATATGTCACTAAACGCTTTTGCTTAAATTCACAGTTTTTTGAAATAATTTTTCAATGAAATATGTTTCGCTAATAACAGTATTCTACAGATTTTTTATTTATTTGAAAGTAAGCAAAGTAGTTAACTATTTTTTTAAATGTCTTTATTGGGGGATTAATGGTTAAATACGATAGTTTGTACATGCATTACATTTCCCAGTTTTCCACATAGCAATTCAGTCACCACGTGGTCCTCTTCTGCCATCATGTTCTAGGACCTGAACTCTTCCCCACCCCAGAGTTTTTACTTTGGTGCAATATACCAAATACAGTCCAAGTTCTGCTCTGTGTTTTCCCTTCTGATCTTGTTTTACAACTTCTGTCTATGAGTGAGATCATCCCATATTCATCATTCTGTTTCTGGCTGATCTCACTTAACATGATTTGTTCAAGCACCATCCAAGATGAAGTAAAGAAGGTGAGTTCAACATTTTAAATAGCTGAGTAGTGAGTAGTATTCCATGGTGTATGTATACCACAACTTTCTCAACCACTCATCTGTTGTTGGAGACCTGGATTGCTTCCAGGTTTTGGCTATTACAAATTGTGCTGCTATGAACACAGGTATACACAAATCTTTTTTGGATAGTTATTTTTGGTTCCCTAGGATATATTTCCAGGAAAGGAATTGTGGAGTGATAGGATAAGTCCACTTCTAGCCTTCTGATAGTTCTCCAGACTGTTCTCCATAGGGGTTGGACCAATTTACATTCCCACCAGTAATGCAGGAGGGTTCCTTTACCCAGCAACCTCTCCAGTATTTATTGTTACTATGCTTTCTGATGTATGACATTCTCATAAGAGTGAAGTGGTATCATCCAGATGTTTCTGTGTAGGAAAATACTGAGCTTCAGGAGAACTAGGTGGTGGCACACCTAGTTAATTGTACACATTACAGTGCTCAAGGAACCCAGGTTCAAACCCCTGCTCCCCACCTACAGGGGAAAAGCTTCACAAATGTATTATTTCTTCATACGTATATGCCTTTTTTTCATTACTCGCTTTTCTGTCTTCCTTCACTTCTACATCCTTGCATGAATTCACTTTATTTCATTTTCCCTTATTTGTTCTTCCCTGTGACAAAAACAGTAGCATTGTAAACAAAAACAAAAACTACAAAACAGTAGCATTGTAAACAAAACAAAACAAAACAACACACACACAAACAATAGCATTGTGAAGTTTGGTTTCAAAGGGAATTTCATCCAAATCCTCCTAAAGTTTTTGAACAGTGAAAGGTCAGAAAGTCTTTCTTATGCATAACTAATATGATATGACATTTTTATATCAGAAAATTCATCTCGTCTTTGTTTCATGTTGATACTCAACAAAAATAACACCTTGGAAATGCACTACTTTATAGTTTTAAAAATCAGAATAGCTATATATTACGGACCAAGGAGATAAGATAGTGGTGATACAAAAGACTTTAATGCCTGTGACTCTAAATACCAAAGTTTAATACCCTGTACTGTAAGCCAGAGCTGAACAGCGCTCTAGTAAAAACACTGAATAAAAATAATAGATATAGGCAGCCAGACGGTGGTGCACCTGATTGAGCACACACATTACAATGTGCAAGGTCCCAGGTTCAAGCCCCCGGTCCTCACCTACAGGAGGAAGCTTCATGAGTGGTGAAGCAGGGATGCAGTCTCTCTCTCTCTCTCTCTCTTTCTCTCTGCCTATCTATTTCTCCCTCCCTCTTGATTTCTAGCTGTCTTTTATTTAAAAATAAAAAATAATAGATTTAATAAAACTTAAAAAGATGTATTTTAATAATCCATTAGTTTTGTGTGAAAGGCTTGTAAAGAGCAAGTAAGCTGGGTAATTGTTTTACTCAGATTAAAAATGACACAGATGGCAAGTGATGTATCTTAGAGACAAAATGTTTTTTTCTCTGCATCCTGAGATGAGTGACCCTTCTATAGTTTGCACTGCTCTGGTAGAAGAAAGCATTTTCCTCAAGCAACCCAAAATGTCCAGTTATACTAAATGCAACCATATAGATCTTATCTACTTGACAGCCTGATATCACTTGCATCTGTTTCATATATGTGTGTGGTTGATTTTTTAATAGAATATGTTTCAGGCGAGTTTGTAACTAGACAACAAATATCATAAAAATGATGATAGTGCAATTTTATTTGTGATCTGTATGTGTCCCAATTCATACAGGCTATAATGGTTTTCTTTCTTTTTAAAAAATTTTTTTATTAACTTCATTTATTGGATAAAGACAGCCAGGAGTCGAGAGGGAAGGGGGACATAGAGAGGGAGAGAGACAAAGAGACACCTGCAGCCCTGCTTCACCACTCACACAGCTTTCCTCCTGCAGGTGGGGACTGGGGGCTCAAACCCGGTTCCAATGTGTTGGGCACATTGTAACGTGTGCTCAACCAGGTGTGGCACCATCCAGCCCCAGTTATAATGGCTTTCATTTCATTTTTTTCACTTCTATTAATTATTTAAACAGATAAAGTAACTTGTGGTCTGTGATTGCACTTTCCACTAATGAAGTCGAAAGCAGTTGATAAGCTCATCCAAACTTGGGAGTTTGATATCCATATTGTTATTCACATCATTCATGTTTTACAACTTAAATAGATTCAGAAAATTTTATAGTTAAATAGTGGGGAAAGAATCATAATTTGACTCAATTCAACATTCTGTCTACCGACTATGTTATGCTACCCGCATAAACTGATAATTTCTAACTGTGAATTTGAGGGGAAGAATATTATCACTGGAAGGACCTTTATATATGATCTGGTCCAATTCCTTCATTGTACAGCTGAGAAAACCAAAACCCAGATGGAGTCACTGTGTTGCCATAGGTGTTAAAATGAGCTGGTAGCAAGGCTAAGATCAGAGCCCCATTGCCTAAATCTCAAGTGAGCTCTATTTCCAATATACCACATTACCTCCCCTGGAAATATGTCCCCCTTGGGTATTGCTTCTTGAGAATGAAGTATATTAAATTCACATTTGACTGCTAATAATTTTCTCAGCAGTCCTATGGTATTTCATTAAGTGCTGCATGTAACACTGTGGCCTTTCACCTGTATTAACTTGAGCTCATTAAACTTGAGGCCAGTAATAAACAGAACTAAACTAATACAGATATTTTTCATGGTATGTGTTCAACATTCTTAATTGTAAATACCATGCAATTTTTTTCTTTCTCAGTTTGTAGAATGAGAAAAATAGATTTCAAGGGATGAAGTGTGTGTACAGCATTCTCTCTATATCCATCAAAAATATATCAAATTCATTATACAAAGCTCTGTAAAGACTACAAAGAAGTGTGAGTGACAGCATAGCTCAGGAACTGGTGACTGAGATTTGACTCATGGCTCTGTCATTTAGAAATGATGAGAATTGGAATGAGTTACTAGGTCTTTCAGAGCCTCGTTTTTCTAAGTTGTAAGTAGGGAAGACAAAAAAAAAAAAAGCCTACCTCATAAAACTAAGATTATGAAGAATGTCCTTATGTGCTTTGCAAAGAACCTAGTTTATGTTAATTCTCAATAAATAATGCTGATTTTGGTGACCATTATAATGCGTCCATTTGACTCATTGATCTTTTCTTACTACAGCTACTGTTGAGGAGTTGACTTTCAGCAGGTCTTCTTCCCTCAGTTCATCATCATAATCATAAACAAGTCAGAGTTCCACAGAGTACAAGGAAATAAAAACTATCCTACTTAGCTCCTTCCAGCTTGAATCGTCACTGTTTTATGGACTTTTTGACTAAGAAGTAACTCTTTTATAACTAGCAGCCTAATACAAGGCCCTGGAAGATTATGAAAATATCTGAACCTGACTGAGCAGGAGAGGATGAGAAAAGGTTATTTGCAGAACAATAAATAGCAAGGAGGAGGAGCAGAAAAAGTGATAATTTTCTTACCTTACCTGTTGAATAAGACCATAAGATGCATTGGAAAAGAAACACAAATATTTCCTCATCTTTTTTTTTTTTTTTGTGGCATCAATACCTGCACAGTTCCAGGCAAAAAGCAAGGCTCACCTCCTTCAGGTTTTATAGACAGTCCATTAATGATATATTTTATGCTTCTGATTACCACTTTTCCTAACATACATTCTGACTTTGTCACTTCTCAACAAAATGAGCTCTGTTTTCTGGTTCACAAAGGAGTTTTTTTCAATTTTTAAAAATTTTTTTAAAGATTTTTACATTTTTATTTATTCCCTTTTGTTGACCTTGTTATTTTATTGTTATTATTGTTGTTGTTGTTATTGATGTCATTGTTGTTGGATAGGACAGAGAGAAATGGTGAGAAGAGGGGAAGACAGAGAGGGGGAGAGAAAGATAGACACCTGCAGACCTGCTTCACCACTTGTGAAGCGACTCCACTGCAGGTGAGGAGCTAGGGGCTCGAACTGGGATCCTAAAGCCGGTCCTTGAGCTTTGCGCCACCTGTGCTTAACCCGCTGCACTACAGCACAAAGGAGCTTTTATATTTTATTAAACACTGAGCAGAGTTATCAGTCTGCTGGCTCCCCAACACTTCTTCCAAAGTATCACCTTTTCCCCTCTGATGTTCTTTCACTTGGAGGATTTTTTTCCTTTTTTCTGACCCTCACACCTTTATCTTCACTACTTGCCAGACACTATCACCTTCTTCTTAAGAACTTAGCTCAGATGTCACAATCTGTACAAGAGCTCTGACTTTACAGACTGACTTAGTTACACATTATCATTGTTTCTCTAATATCTTGTGTCACCTCTGCCACTGCCCTTCTTTCAGGGAACTGCAGTTGTTAACTGCAAGTTCTTTAAGGTCACAGCATTTCTTATATAAATAAATATCAGGTGTCTTTCACTTTATAACTAATTTTCCAATCTGTGAATCAACTGTGGTATAAGCATTTTTTTTTACCTCATATAACTATTTTTTTTTAAAAAAACTATATAACTTAATGTTTTTCTGGAGGTAATTATTTGGGATTATCTGCTATTTCAAGTGGCAGGATCTTTTAAAAATATTTATGCGCTCAAGTTATTCATTCAGGTCTTTAAAAGTGTATTATCTATGGGCTGAATTAAAAACTAATTCCCTGGAACCTCAAGTGGGGGAGATAGAGATACATATGAATAGTGATAAGGTAGTACAATAAGGGCAAAAGTTAAAATCCACCTAGAGAACTCTGGTCCTTAACACTGGATAATAATGGGAATCCGTAAAGATTATGATACTGTGAAGACCAAGATGATACTAAAATGCCAAATACGTGTGTATCAAATGAAAAACCAAGAACAGAGAATACCTAGCAGAAGAGATGCATGAGTAAACATGGAAATATAGAGCATGGTACACAATGCAATAAAAGCAGTTAAGGCTTATGGGAATAAATTGGCAGGCATGCACTTTACAAACATTATTCCATTGAATGCTTATATTAACACCGTGAGTTAGATACTGTCATTCTCATTTCATTGATAAGGAAAATTGGTAGCAGGATGGATAAGTAATTGGCTCATGGCTATACAACTAATCTGTGTAGAACTCTCATTTTAATGCAGATTTGATTTCTAAATCAATACCCTAACCACTATGCAAATATTGGCTGTCCATGTTCTCTATGAAACACTATGCTTCTGACTGAGAGTGACATCCGATTTTTGTTCAGAAGTTAGGTGCTTAAATTTATCAGGTTAAACTTAGCAGTTATGATTTGCTAACATTGTATAATTTTCATGTCGAACTCTAATATCCCAATTTGTACCACTGCATACCACATAATATAATGAAATATATAGAGATTCTTCTCTGTATTCTGATTGTTTCCACTGTCCAAATTTGGTAATATCCTGGGAAAGTGGTTACTGTTACATCAGCGATTAGGCATAACATGCCATTTGATCATAGGAAAAACTTAGTTTCTGGATCTAAGCCATGCTAAAATGAATTCTGAAATAAAAGCCAATATCAAAATGAAAGCAATTTATTGTTCTCTTAACTGAGGGGAGAGAAGGAGAAAAGTAGCTGAATTCAGAACAGAGACTTCCACACTACCCTTGCAGAGTGCACAGTGATTGAACTTAGGATGTGTTAAATACATACTCGGAGACCCAGACATTGCACTGCCATATTTTTAGTTCAGATATCCAAAATCTACTCCAGTTTCTTTCCAGAGTTCTGTTAAAGATCAACTCTTTGAAGGTTTCTTTTCTTTTTTTTTAATTTTTGGTCATTTGACTGAGATCAGTTTTCCAAGGGTTTTAATATATTAAGCTTTTAGTGATAGTTAGAGAGGACAGCGGGTTAAGTGCTCATGGCACAAAGCACAAGGACCAGTGTTAGGATCCTGGTTTGAGCCCCCGGCTTCCCACCTGTAGGGGTGTCGCTTCACAGGTGGTGAAGCAGGTCTGCAGGTGTCTATCTTTCTCTCCCCCTCTCTGTCTTCCCCTCCTCTCTCCATTTCTCTCTATCCTATCTGAAAATGACAGCATCAGTAACAGCAACAATAAAAAAACAACAAGGGCAACAAAAGGGGAGGACAAAAAAAGAAGAGGACTTATCTGGTAGGGTACATACTTTGCCTATCCCAGCCAGGTTCAAAAAATTCATTCTGAGACTATTCAGTCCCACATGTGCAAGGCACTGGTGCTGGAGAAAAAAAATTAATAAACAAATTTGCTTGGTATAAATTCATTTTCACACAACTCCTTAATCAGCAGAAGAGGAACTTGAAAATTAATAATTTTTAGCTGCTTATGTAACATAGTTGAATTATTTAATCTTTGATGTTACACAGGATAGTTTCTTGCCTAGATTAAGCATCTGATATAGTATTTATTAAATAAATGACAAAAATTAATTGAGTAACTAAATCCTATGTGAATGTGTATTTTTATAAAACAATCAATTTTAGAGTACTGTAAAACATATCCTTTATATTTAACTTATTCATTCTGTCAATATATACATACGTACCACTTGATGTATATGTTTGAATTATATATGTATATATATACATATATATAGAGAAGAGAGAGTATAAATATGGAAATCTTTTATTATTTAATGTATGACCATTTGGATATAAAGTACTTTTATTTCTATTATTATTATTTTCAATCTGCTAAGAGAATATGATTAAGAAAGTAGAATTGATCTACCACAGCACTGTAGATCAGTATTGTTAATAAACTTGTAGCCATCTTCATAAAAATTATGCAGTTTAAAAGGGAAGATACCAATGTCTGCTTCTCTTAGAAACAAGAACCCTTCTGTACTTCATAATATGCTCAATTACCTAGATTGGCCCATGAATAAATTATAATCCATATAGCCTTCTTTGTTTTAAAGCTTGCTGGCTTAAGGTATTGTTGATTCATTATGCTGTCACATTTCTATTGGTAATGTAATGCTTTTTATATCTGGGTAGAAAGTTTTAGTGTGAGATTATCTTTAAATGACTAGGACTTAGCTTTTTAAAAAAATATTTATTTATTCCCTTTTGTTGCACTTGTTGTTTTATTGTTGTCGTCATTGTTGGATAGGACAGAGAGAAATGGAGAGAGGAGGGGAAGACAGAGAGGGGGAGAAAAAGATAGACACCTACAGACCTGCTTCACCGCTTGTGAAGCGATTCCCCTATAGGTGGGGAGCCAGGGCTCAAACCGGGATCCTTAAGCCATCCTTCCTCTTCGTGCCACATACACTTAACCCACTGCGCTACCGCCCGACTCCCTGAACTTAGCTTTTCTACTGAGAACAAATTCATCAGTGATGAATCCCCGATAAAAATCACACTATTTCTGAGCTTTGTTCAGTTTATCAGTTACAAAGCAGCTTTTGAAAGTTCTAAGAAACTTTTTCCTTTGCTTAAGAAGTATAGACTGACAATCAAAACCTCTCACTTTGAGTTACTACAGACTGCAACTTTTTCAGTGAGAAAATAATGAATGAAGAGGAAAATGCCTGCTGCTGGTTCTGGCAGGCCCTGCTGCTTCTACTCTTGCAGTAGGAAATCAGTTAACTATATGTTCAGGCAGAGGTTTGAACTAAATGCTTTATCAGTCATCACTTATTACACACATATACAGTGGCAAAATATACATTTGTCTTCACTATTCATTTTGTTTTGCTTTGCTTGGCCTTTTTTCCTTGGGCCAGACCTAGACACAAATGTATCCTTAACTATACAGTATTTACAAAGATGGTCCTCTGATACAGGGAAAATAAGTTGTATATATTATTTAGAAAAGTTAACTTTTTCTATTCTTTTTAAAAAGTATGGCTCAGCTCTGACTTACTGTAGTGCTGGTGATTGAATCTCGTACTTCTGGTGCCTCGGGCATAAAAATCTTGATCTACTACTGGGGTTATCTCCCTAGTCCTAGAAAAGTTAACTTCTAAAATGTTCAATAATCAGATATCCTAAGGGCATTTCAATACATAAAATACCTTTATTTCTCAAGGCATTTACCTTTCTTATACTAATGCAGAAAGAAAATGCCTAAGAAAGGCAAAAATAGCTCACTTGTACAGTGTACTGCTCTGTCATAAAGCAACCCAGATTTAAACTTGGCCCTACCACATGGAGTAAGTTTTGGTTCTGTGGCCTTTTCACTGTCTTTCTCTCTGCCTGTCTCTGTCTTTGACTCTATCTGAACATGTCACCCTGAAACAGTGAAACCCCAGAAACAACAACATAGGAAAAACAACTAAGTCTGGGGACAGGAGGTGGCATACTTGGTTGAGTACACATATTACAATGCACAAGAACCCAGGTTCTAGCCCCCAGCTCCCACCAGTGGGGGAATGCTTCATGAGTAGTGAAGCAATGATGCAGGTGCCTCTCTTTCTCTCTCCTTCTCTGTCTCTATCCAATAAGTAATAAAAAAATGAAATATAGAAAAAAGTAAGAGGGTGGCCAGGTAGTGGTGCACTGTGTTAAGCGCACATAGGACAAATTGCAAGGACACACGTAAGGATCCCAGTTAGAGCCCCAGGTTCCCCACCTGCAGAAGGGTCGCTTCACTAGCAGTGAGGCAGGTCTTCAGGTGTCTATCTTTTTTTTTTTTAATTACTGTCTTCACTTATGTATTGGAGAAAGATAGCCAGAAATTGAGAGGGAAGGGGGGGGTAGAGAGAGAGACAGAGACAGAGACAGAGAAACACCTGCAGCACTGCTTTACCACTGGTGAAGCTTTTTCCTTGCAGGTAGGGACTGGAGTCTTGAACCAGGGTCCTTGAGCATTGCAGTGGTGTCTATCTTTCTCTCTCCCTATCTTCCCCATCTCTCTCAATTTCTTTCTTCCCTATCAATTAAAGTAACAATAATAATAAAAATGGGAAAAATGACTGCCAGGAATGGTGGATTTGTAGTGCTGGCACAGAGCCACAATGATAACCCTGAGGCAAAAAGAAAAGAAAATATAGATGAAAGAAAGGAAGGAAGGAAGAAATGAAGAAAGGAAGGAAGAAAGACAGAAAGAGAAAAAATAATTAAAAAATAGAAAAATGCCTATGTTAGCCTTGAAGCTTTGAAAACTGGTATTTTGAAATAGCCTGTGGGTTCTTTGTCTAGCAGTGAGAGACTACACACAAATTAATCCTACTTCCTTTGGAGATGAGAGGTACAAGGGGCAGCCATGGGGAGGGGATGCTGGAGGGTTGGGGATGGAGAAATATAAACATAAAGAGGGAAAAAAACAACATTTTCCCTTTATGTTCTATTAATTTTGAAATTGCGCACAAAATTATATACAAACTCTTGGTATTAAATTGAAAACCTCTAGTTTGGATTCATTATAAAAGCTAACACATTAGAATAAATAGCCATGGAGAGGATGCATATTTTCTGTATGGTAAATGAGTGTTATCAACCATTTCAAAAACAAACAGAAAAAGGCTGATAGATGTTTAATCAGATTATATTCTATTCAAGGATTTTATATTTTACTATTCCTATTATTATCACCAGTGGAACAGTGTGATATCACTATTGTTTTTATTCACCCACAGACAGTTCCCAAGTTATTATGATTCAACTTACAAATTCTGGACTTTATGATAATGTAGAAGTGGTATACATTTAGTAGAAGCCATACTTAGAATTTTGATTCTTAACTGTTTCCCAAGCTCACAGTATGCAGTCATAGATTCTTGTGAGACTAGGCACCAACATCAAGTATAGCTTCCCATCACTAAGGCAATCATGAGGGTAAATAACTAACAAACTGCAGACTGGGTTTTACTTTTATACACTATACTCAAGAAATAACATGAACTATTCCACACATTATTGTAAAACAAGTTTTCCATTAGATGATGTTTGTCAAGCTCTGACTAATGCAAGTATCCTGAGCATGCTTGAGGCAGGTTGGACTAAGCTGTTGTATTTAGTAGGTAAGGTATATTATTGGCATGATTTTTCAACTCAACAATGGGTTTATCAGGACCATATATCAGAATAAGAGGCAGTTGTTCATGGGGTTGTCTTATTTCTCTCCCTATGGTTAATGATCAATATCAATGGGAAAATTTTCTTTGGTCTATGCTTAAAGAAGATACATCAAAATTATAAATGCTTTTTAATTACTTTTTTTATATATATTTAAGAAAGGATTAGTGAACAAAAGCATAAGGTAGGAGGGGTACAACTCCACACAATTCCCAACACCCAATCCCCATAACCCACCCCCTCCCATGGTAGCTTTCCCATTCTCTATCCCTCTGGGAGCATGGACCCAGGGTCGTTGAGGGTTGCAGAAGGTAGAAGGTCTGGCTTCTGTAATTGCTTCCCCGCTGAACATGGGCGTTGACTGGTCGGTCCATACCCCCAGTCTGCCTCTCTCTCTCCCTAGTAGGGTGTGAATAAACTCTGGTGAAAATATATGGTGTGGAACAAGGTAAGACACAATCAAGGAATCACAATAATTGCTTAGATTTTTGTAAAGCTTGTTACCATGTAGGGTCTGCTAGAGCCAGGTATCGTTTGTTTTGAGACTTACCATTCTCGATATCTTTAAGAATATAAGGTTAGAATTTAGGTGTCCTTAATGTATAATGGAAGAAAGGAGAGAGTGATCTTCTGACAAGATTTATATCATGTGAACATGGTTTTACTGCCTTCTGAGGTGTTATCAGGCTCTGGAGGTTATTTCTTTGGCACCAAGAGTAATCCCTAACATCTCATATGCTCCAGGAAATAGTCATTTCACAAGAGGATGGTGAAAACAAGCCTTGTCATTTCTATATTAAGGAGGCCTACATGTAGGATAAATGTTGAGGGTCATTCTTATACATTTGTTTATTTATATTTCAAGAAGATAGCAACATTTATTTAATGGTTTAAAAAGATACAATTAGTTTGTGCTAGCACATTTTAAATTACTATTATTAAACACTATAATTTAGGGAGGTACTAAGGTATAGAGTTTTAGTGTATAAGTTTAACTTAATTGTGAATACATTTATATGACATCCATAACATTGCTACTATGTATTTGACTTGTCATAATGACAGTAAATTGTTAATGCAAAGTTACAATCTCAGATGTTTTCATATAGATGTGTCTTGCAAATAAAACTTTGCAGTTGCAGTTTGGCCTAACTGGAACATGGTTTAAATTTAATTTACCAACCCTTCTGACATCTCCCTAGAGAACTTCTCTAGAGACAATCTCTCTAGAGAAAACTCATTTTCCTGTGGGCACTATTGCAGCCTGGCTAGTAGAGGACAGCATTTTAAAAATAAGTGTAGTTTTTCACCAGAGTATTTGCTAAGTCAGAGATTGGGAATGACCTTGGAGTGCTATAGTTTTCCAAGACTCCATAAGCTACATAAGTGGGCTTTATTCTGCAGTAGAAAGAGGGTGGTTTTAGGAAAAAAAAAAACTGGCAGCTCTGGGTTACAGGTAGACATGGAACATTTGGAAATCAGTAGCGTCTATCAGTAAGTAGTATATGTCAGTAAAAGTGAAGCTCAAAGGTTCTAGAAGAGAAGGACAAAATGAAGAGGGAATAATTGTAGGATAATGAATAGTATGAGGGCATTTTTTTGTGTAAACTCGAAACCACTTAGCATTTTTCCATGACACTCAGGTACCTTTCTAAATGAACTTTGTAAAGCACAATTGAATAACCTTGAAATTTAAAGCTCCATGATGTGATTTTTGAATACTGATGGAGTTTGTTTAAGCACTGTGACATTTCCTCTGCTCTTCATTTCTATTTTTGCCTCCTTCGTGCAAAATAAAATTTATTTTCCGTATAGAGAAATCAATATTTTTACCATTTTCTTTCACAACTATTTTAGTAAATTGCAATCAACATTAGTTACAGTCTTTAAGGAGCTGTAGTGAAAATTTGAACATAATAAAAAAGAGATACAGATTAGAACTTTGGCAAGGCACCTGTGCTATTGGCAAAAGCATTTGTTAGGGACTATGTCTATATTGTACTAAAAAATAACCAATGAAGAGGAAAAGAACATCAATAGGTTCACCTTCTGTCAACACAAATCAAGCAAGTGAGCTAATTAATAGCTATTGTTTTTTAAGTGGATGGATTTGGTTAACCATTTTAAGGTAATGCCATTTATAAATGTATTCTAATATTTATATATGTGATACATTTATTTTTGGAGAAAATATTGTGTTCTTTTTTATATTTATTTAATTTATTTATTCCCTTTTGTTGCCCTTGTTGTTTTATTGTTGTAGTTATTATTGTTGTTGTTGTTGTTGTTGTTGGATAGGACAGAGAGAAATGGAGAGAGGAGGGGAAGACAGAGAGGAGGAGAGAAAGATAGACACCTGCAGACCTGCTTCACCGCCTGTGAAGCGACTCCCCTGCAGGTGGGGAGCCGGGGTTCGAACCGGGATCCTTATGCCGGTCCTTGTGCTTTGCGCCACCTGCACTTAACCCACTGCGCTACAGCCAGACTCCCTTGTGTTCTTTTAAATCATTAATGCTATTTGATACCTAGAACAGTGGTAGCTCAGGAATGAAGAGCTTGTCATAGTATACATGAAATAATCTCAAAACACACTTGTTTGTTGATAATACTTTTATGTGCTTCTATCCTCATATTTTTCTACTCTGTAAACTCACATGGTTTCTTATTTGTGTGACTTCCTTTTAGAAACTGCCGAGTTTTGGACCTTACCTTGAACAGCGCCGAAAAATCATAGCCGAGAACAAGATTAAGTTGAAAGAACAAAATACACCGTTCCCACCACTTGAGAGAAACCACTTTACCCCCAAAAAACCTGTTCCTGCAATCAAGGTAAAAATTAAGCTGAATATAGAAATATTTCTTTTTCTATACCTTACTAATGCACTGTAAGTGTTAATTTGCTTAAAGATATCACTGATGTTTTAAAAATATGTTGAAAGTTTTAAAAATTCTGTCTACAGTAGTAGTCACTTTTTATGGTTTTATCCTTTTAAAACACTGCCAAGTATAAACTTCATGGAAATCTTGTATGTACTGAAGGTGCCAGGCAATATTATGGTGAACTCTTCATTTTCTCTTACTCATTCAAAAATTATTTCAGTTCACAATTAAATCAAGAGATGTTTTATCTAACTCTCTTAAAAGTTATTTTAATCCATAATTTAATCAAGAGATCAACTTTTCAAAAAAAAAACTAAATGATCAATAGGTATCATCAATAGTTAACATATAATAAATGTTGGACACATTTTATCTGTGTTGTCCCCCGGAGAATCTTTATATTTATATGGCTACATAAGATTGATTTTAAGGCTGGGGAGACAGCATAGTAGTTATACAAAAGATTTCATGCCTGAGACTCAAAGGTATTCAGTACATAAGCTAAAGCTGAGCAGTGCTCCTGTCTTTCTATGTGTGTCTTTTCATCTCTCTCTCTCTCTCTCTCTTTAAAATAAAATAAATATTAAAAAGAAGAAGAGGAAGAAGATCACTTTTTAAAAAATTTTTTTTTTATTATTTATTTATTCCCTGTTGTTGCCCTTGCTGTTTTATTGTTGTAGTCACCATTGATGTCATTGTTGTTGGATAGGACAGAGAGAAATGGAGAGAGGAGGGAAAGACAGAGAGGGGAGAGAAAGACAGACACCTGCAGACCTGCTTCACTGCCTGTGAAGCGACTCCCTTGCAGGTGGGGAGCCGGGGGCTCGAACTGGGATCCTTACGCTGGTCCTTGCGCTTTGTGCCACCTGCGCTTAACCTGCTGCGCTACAGCCCGACTCCCATCACTTTCTCTTTTAAAATTTTTTATTTATAAAAAGGAAATATTGACTAAACCATAGGATAAGAGGGGTACAAATTCACACAATTCCCACCACCAGAACTCTGTAATCCATCCCCTCCCCTGATAGCTTTCCTATTCTTTAACCCTCTGGGAGCATGGACCCAAGGTCATTGTGGGATGCAGAAGGTTGAAGATCTGGCTTCTGTAATTGCTTCCCTGCTGAACATGGGCATTGACAGGTTGATCCATACTCCCAGCCCGTCTTTCTTTCCCTACTGGGGAAGGGCTCTGGGGAAGCGGAACAGAGCTCTGGTAGCTCTTCTACCTATAAAAGGGGGTTGTCTGTCCAGGGAAGTCTGGTCTGCATCCTGCTAGTATCTGGTACCTGGTGGTTGAAAAGAGAGTTAACATAGAAAGCCAAACAAATTGTTGACCCATCATGGACCTAAAAGCAGGAATAGTGCAGATGAAGAGTTGGGGGGGGGGGGGGGGTCCTCCATTTTGTAGATAGCTAGTAGGCGTATTTGAATTATATTCCAAAGGGCCTGTGGCTATATTAGTTTTTTTTCTTCTCCTTCTCCTTCTCCTTCTCCTTCTCCTTCTCCTTCTCCTTCTCCTTCTCCTTCTCCTTCTCCTTCTCCTTCTCCTTCTCCTTCTCCTTCTTCTTCTTCTTCTTCTTCTTCTTCTTCTTCTTCTTCTTCTTCTTCTTCTCTTTCTTTTTCTTTTCCTTTTTTCCCCTGAGTCTGAAATGTGATATGCAGGTGGATCCTAATTATTGTCTGGGGAGGTTATGTCATAGCTGGAAAAAGGACCAGGAAGCTGGATCAGGGAAGAGAGTAGCTCCCTAATATGGGAAAGGGGTATAAATATTGTTAACTGTAAACCCCATCGATTTGATGTGATCTGGGGCCCATATTCAGCTTAGGAGCCTATGTGACCTCTAAATAGTAGCCAAAATTAGAGCCAAGGTTGGTATATGGCCATACCACTATGGACACGCCCTATCTCCTTGATCTTGGAAGCTAAGTGTGGTCGGGCCTGGTTAATACTTTGATGGAAGACCTAAGGTGGAATTGTGTGTATAGTACCTTTATTTATTTTTTTTGAACTTTTTACTTTGAGAAAATTGTAGGTTTATAAAAAGTTGTAAGAAATAACACAGAGAGGTCACATGAACTTTTACCTACATTCACCAGTAACTGTGTTGCAAAGATATAATAAGATGTCACAACCAGTATAATGACAGAAATAATCCACTGATATTATTCAGGTTTCTGCTGTTTCACTTGTATTCATCTATGTTTGTACATGTACATGCAAACAGAGGCATGTGTGTGTGTTTAGTTCCTTGTAATTGTATTACATATGTATGTAAATTTATTCCCCACCACAGCCAACATACAGGAGCTTCATCATTATAAAATTCCCTCAGGTTTTCCCTTTGCAGCCACCTCCCCCAAGATGGAGTCTTTTTTTTTTTTCTGTCTTGAAACAGTTTTTTTTTTGTCTTGAAAGAGTATTATAAGTTCAGGTTTGTTGGATAGTATGCCAGCTCCCCCCGGCTTAAACACCAGTATGTCTGTATGAGATTAGTTTGATCCCACTCAAAGCTGCGGTCTATTTACATAAATCACTTTTACATTTACATAAAGCACCACCCTCCCTCCAGGGCATTGGTGGTTCAGTGGTAGAATTCTTGCCTGCTCCGCCCCCTCTCCTTGTCACACCCTGATTTGCACCAGTCACTTTTCTCTCCACCCTCTCTATGTCACATCCTGTTCCCACCCTACTTGGCTAGTATATATATATAAGGACAAGATTGTTTTTAGTTTTAGTTTAGTTTCGGCTTAGATTGTGCTGCGTCCTGCATGAATAAAGAGATACTGCGTACAGCTCAACCATGAGTCCCGGTCGTCTGTCTCCCACTCGCGAAGCTAGTCCGACACATGTTCTCTCTGAAATTACCGTTACTGAATGTGATTGGAAGTTATTGAAACTATTCATCTCCATTTAATTTAATTTATTCTCTCATCTCCACTTTTGTTGGACGCATCAGTTGAAAAACTTGTTCCTAGCAAATCTCAGGTAGACCTTCCTGAAATCCATCTTTAGTAGTTAACTGGTGAGTGGGACCTTAAACAAAACCTCTTCTACCTATAAAAGGGAAACATATAACTTGTGCTGTAAATAATAGTGTTTAGACTTGATGTTGCAAAGTCAAAACTTAGTCATACTTCTGAAAGAAAATATGGAAGTGACTAAGCACAGATTCTTGCAGCATTTTTGTGTCATAATTAAAAAACTAACTTGAACATTTAACAACATAATAGTTGGCAAAATTTTGGGGGGCTGTTCTTTTTAAAATTTTCATGTGTTACTGAAAGGATGAACTAACTATTATGGCAAAGATTCTGTCTCAATTCTTTTACACAGAGCTAGTGTCTCGGCTTATAAGATTTCACTACTCTGGTTTATTTCCTCATGCAGAAAGGGGTGGGAGAGAGAGAGAGAGGGAGAGAGGGAAAAGAGGAAGGAGAAGAAGGAGGAGGAGGAGAAGGAGAGGAGAAAGAGGAAAGAGAAGAGGAGAGAAGAGAAAAGGAGAGAGGAAGAGAAACAATACCGGGATTTACTTCAGTACTTATATGTGGTACTAGAGCTTAAACCTGTACTGTGTGCATAACACATACTCTATTAGTGAACAACCTCTCTGACCCTCTGCCTTTCTGCTTAATCATTTAAAATTAAATATCAGACCTTCAAGTTTTCCTTATGTGAAATTTTTTTCAAAAGAAATATATTATTTACACTTCAAAGAAAAGAAGTTTCAGGTGATTATAAAAGCATTTTAACTTTTTCTAGTCCTCTATTCCTTTAGGAGTCATATTAATAACTTAGAAGCAAAGCAGAAATAAATTCTTCTGTAGTTGAAATAAAGCTGGTTAATTACTAATAAAAACAAAATATTAAACTTAGGAGAAGCAAATAAACCAGAGAAATTGAAAGAGAAGGTAGAGATAAAGAAGGAGAGAGAATGAGAGCCACCTGCAATGCTACTTCAGTGCTCATCAAACTCCCCCCTCTGGATGGGGGACCAGGTCCTTGAGCAAGGTAACATGGGTGTCCTACCTAGTGTTCCACTGCCTGGCCCCCTAGATTTCAGTCTATTACTCATCCTGGGTTCACAAATTGATCACCAATGTCTATCATTTTTATTTCATGTTTACCTCCTCTTGATATTCCTATTGCAAATATCATAATGAAGTTCTTACCCATTCTTTGCTGGAATACTGCAACATTCTACTGACCCAGCCTCCTTCTTTATTTTGTCATTTCGTCTAATACAATCTCCAACTATAATGCAAATAATTCTTTTTAAAAATGCAAATCTTATTATTTTACCCCTGGCTTGAAATCACTCTATTTTAATTATAGTGTTAAGGGTATCTCTGTAGCATAACTTTTAGACCTTTCATTTTTTTTCCTTGCTCCTTAGCCTAACTAGCTTCAGTAGAGTAGTACAAAGTAGAACTAGGAGGTGATAAATTGAAAAATGAATAAAAGTTAAGAGAGTAAGAACAAAGTGAGCCACCCAAGAGGTGGCATAGTTATTAAAGCATTGGATTCTCAAGCATGAGGTCCCAAATCCAGTCCCTGGAAGTACATGTTCCCAAGTAATGCTCTGGCTCTCTTTCTCTCATAGCTCTCTCAGTAATAAATAAAATATATTTTTTTTAAAAAGTAAGAACAAAATTAATGGAGTACAATGTGATAAACTTGAGAAATATCAAAATGAAAGTGATATGAGCAGGAAATGAAACAGAAGGAAAGGCTGGGCGATATTAGACTAAGCTTTAGCTTTTTCCTCCTGGCATATGAACACACCCAAGCCTAGATTAGCCTAGATTAGTCTCTGTCTCCCTCTCCCTCTCCCTCTCCCTCTCCCTCTCCCTCTCCCTCTCCCTCCCTCTCTCATTAAAATAAAAACAAGATATATTAAAAAAGAAATTGACGGACTCCGAGGGCTAGAGGGTGTGTTTTAAATGACAAAGAAAAAAAGGAAACTGTCATTTTAAACTGCCTATTGGTCATTTTAATTGACTACTGTATATGAGACACAAGACAGAAACTTGGAGATTTTCCTGTAGTTCACCACCTATGAAACTTTACCCTCTGTAGGTGAAGACTAAGGGTTTGAACCTGAGTCTTCAAACATGGTAACATGTGCACTCTACCATGTCTACCACCACCTGGCCCTGATTTTCTTATTACTTACTTAATCTAACATTATAGAGATAAGTAATCTAGGGAAGCAAATGAGAAGAAATAGTTGAATAAAAGACTAACCAGAGGAATATGCAAGTGTGGAGAAAGTTTTAAAAGAAGTCTTAAGAATGAAGAAGTGGTCTACAAGGTCAGAGAGTACCACCTATCTGTCTTGTTCATTTTTGTCTTTCATGGATCACCAGAGTGAGTTTGATTCTATTGGGGGGGGGGACCTATATTTGCCCATACATCTCACTTTCTTATTCCTCTGGCAATGATTAGAGTACACCTACTGTGTTCTAACACCAAAGTAATCATTCCTAGTTCAGCAGTGAACAAAATGAAAGTTCAGATCTTATGGCACTTAGATTTTGGTAAGATAAAGTGAGTATAACTGTGAAGATGGTCATAGTGCTATGAAGAAAATACAGAAAGTTTAGAAGAACAGGAGTTGTCAGAGAGACTTGACAGGAAATGCCTGCTTAATTAAATGCCATTTGAGCAAACACTAAAAAACAGAGAGTGATATAAATATGGAAGGAGAGAACATTCCATTCAGAAATAACAGAAAATGCAAGACCCAGAAATAGGAAAGTCCTTAGCATGAAACCATTGAGGCTTTTTAAAAGGAAGAATGGCATGATTTGAGTTAATTTTTCAAAGGGCTGTTCTGACTGTGGTGTTGATAGATCCTATATGGGCAAGGACAGAGAAGCTTGGAGACTGGGTAGAAGGCTATTGTTACAATTCAGGATAGGGAAATTGACAGGAGAGAGAATAAACACTAGTTAATGTCAGAAGGCCTCAACGCCATTGTTTTGAATGAAATGATGTGTGTAAGGTATTGTACACAGCACAGTTCCATTCAAATGTAAGGAGGCATGGTTATTGTCACTTTCATATGGGTCCCCTACCCCTTTGCCCATTATTTCAGACCCCATCTGGATTATGTGCCATGTGGTTGTTCAGTCCCCACTGAAATTAATAGCACATTCCCTTTAAAAGTCGTTTTCTCTCTGCATGTGAATCAGACATTTGCTTCTTGTGCTTTTATTGTCTTAACTCTAGCACACACACACAGTCTTGCTATGAGCTTCCCTCTGCTGCTTCATTATTGTTTTTCCCTACAGTGTTTCTTCTGTTCTTAACATACCATCTTTCCTTCCTCCTCTTTTCCTGGAGGGCCTAGCTTTTCTATCTGCTTAATATTTTCTCTGTCCACCCATCTGCTTACTTTAGCTTCTTTCTTCCCTCCTCTCTGTTTTCCTCTTTATAAATTCCTCTGTTCAATAGTTTAAACTCTATAACACTGTTTTGTTTATCCTCTCAGCTAGCATAGTAGATTATTCTCCATCTGCTCTAGAAAGCGCCCCAGTGCCCCCACAAAGTTAACTAAGCCCCTCTTGTCTGAACAAATTTTTCAGTCATGCATTTTAAGGTTCTAATATGCCCTATTTTCCCTGGATAGGAGAGTGGCAATATTATTTGTAAGAAAATCATGTTCAATAAATCTCATCTTTTGTTCTTTTTCCCCTTCAAATGCTTCAGATAAGAGTCAATGGTCTGTTGCTTCAAAGGTAGGCAATTCTACTATCAGTTCACCAGAAAGTATTTATTGAGTACTTGTTATGTGACCAGTAGTGTGTGATAAGGACTGGGTCTATATCCACAGACATACAAGGCACAGCACGAGTCTTGGATATTTCTCTCATCAAAGTGGGTATGTAGCAGTCACATATGTTTATCATACACTCAACTGCTTTCCAGTAATTATGCTAGAAATTAGGAATACAACATGAATTTTTAAAAGAAAGAAATCTATCCTTATGCAACTCATATTCTAACAAGGGAGAAAGACACATGTTAAAAATTATTTACAGTTCAATCAACTATATGCAAAATGCTCTGGGAAAACAGAGGAGTGAAAAGGTTCAGTTCTGCCTCGGGTAATTGTGGGAAGCTTCAGAGATGGTGATATTTAACATGGAGTTTAATAAATTAGTGATAATTAAGCAGAGAATTAATAATAAAAGCTAATATTTATTGAGTGCTTATGAGGTTTCAGGCACTATTCTGCATACTTACGAGTTAACTTGTTTAATTTTCATAACAGTCCTATAAGGTACCTCTATCTTCCCTGATTAGTTAATTGATAAACAGGTTAAATAACTTGACTATGGTCACACAGCTTGGAACATAGCAAAACCAAATTTTATTCTGATGTCTGGCTCTATAACTGGTTGTTAAACACAATTTTCTGTTTCTCCTGAAAAGAAAAAAATAGTGACATTTGAACAAGTCAGTATTTGCAAAGCATATTGCTTAAACATACTTGGAACAATATGCAGTTTATACATACTTAGAATAATATGTAACCTTAGATGCAGTATGCAATCCCTGAGCCCACTAGGTAATAACATGAAAATGTTAAACTCATTTTCCCCTCAATATGAATTCATAGAAAAGATAAAGAGGGATACAATAATGAGATAAATGATCCCATTTTCTTGACCAGTCTTAATAACAAATTGTAAATGGGCAAGAGGATTTACTGATTAAACTGCTAAGAATTTCAGTTATATTATCTCCAGCATGGTTATTCAAAGCATTATGCTGTGACAAGGGGATCCATGAGAATCAAGTCTTTGGTAGCCAACATGCTAGCCAGATTCTCCTTGCCTTTTTTGAGATTAAATATATATATGGCTTCAGAGTCCCTCATTCCTATTCCAGGGAATGATCTAGTGTAGTGGGGACATACAGTCAGTTTGCTCTCTATCAACCCCACTTCTTGGTTTCTATTGGCTAACAACACATGAAGGAATGAAAGAAAAGGATTCTGAGGAGGAAGAGCAATTGATCAGTGTACACACCTGCAGTAGTTGTACGTGTCCCATTCTATAAGATGAACCAGGACTTTTTTTTTAATTTTTAATATTTATTTATTTATTTATTTATTTTCCCTTTTGTTGCCCTTGTTTTTTATTGTTGTCGTAGTTATTGTTGTTGTTATTGATGTCATCGTTGTTGGATAGGACAGAGAGAAATGGAGAGAGGAGGGGAAAACAGAGGGGAAAGAAAGATAGATACCCGCAGACCTGCTTCACTGCCTATGGAGCGACTCCCGTGCAGGTGGGGAGCCAGGGGCTAGAACCGGGATCCTTACGCTGGACCTTGCGCTTGGTGCCTCGTGCTCTTAACCCGCTGTGCCACTGCACAACTCCCGAACCAGGACTTTCTGAAGAAGCTTCTGACACATTCCACAAGTTCACCTGTGCTAGAGAGAGAGAAAAATGGGAGGCAGCTTTCTCTCTTCACTGGGGAGAACTGAAGTGACAATGTGTGCATTTGGCCCAGCTAAATGAGAAATGTGTTTTATTCCCATTCAGCATATAACAGAGACTTGAGAGTCTGCCAAGACTTATAAAGTCCCCTGAATGCTTCCCACTTCTGTTGATATATATGAGAATGAATTCTCATTCTCTTTATGAATTCAGGAATGTATCTCTAATGTCTTTGGATTTCTGGGTAGGAAAATGAATGGTTTAGGGACACTAGTGATGTTTTCATCTCCTTTTTTCCTGCTGCTTCTTGTAAGAGATGGACTGCATCTCATAAGACTGGCAAGACAGTGTTGGCAAGAGACCAGTCAGGCTGATTGAGTGGTTTATTATTTCAACTGAATTGTGAGAGGAAGGAGAAAAGTACTCAGATAAAACTGTAAGAACATATTAGGCACTTTGGAGCATAAAGGCATTGTCACAGAAAGAAAAATAGTGAGAGACTTCCTCAGCCATGCTGAGATGATACCAGGGAAGTGGGATTGGGAGCAATAGTAGCATCTTCAATTGTCTATATACTACAATAGCAGATGAGAAATTATCAAACTCTCATTTAAAATAAAACGTGGATCAGACTTTAGTCTAAATTTGTTTTGTGTGTCTGTTTTATATTTTATGGGAGTGATTCCTGACTCAAGTATGATGTTGGAAATGTATATTTTGTTTGGGTTATATACTCTCATTGAAGGGCTAGGTGAGGAGCTATATGTATCAAAAAGGTATATACACGCATGGAAATCTACAAACCTACAGGTGAATCGTGAAGGAAGCAGTTGCAAGAGAGTGAAATGATAGAAAAGTGGAAATGTTATTCTGGGACTATATCAGAGACCTCGTAACCAGATGGTTAATATGGACAGGCAAGATAGAGGGGCAATGTAAGTCTATACAGACTTTCAGATGAAATCCCATTCCACTAAAAGCAAAGCATCTGAAAAATTATTGAATTGCCTTGTTAGAAATTTAATCTCACAGAAGAAGAGAAGCAATGAAGGGACTTGCTGCATTGGTTTATTTCTGGCTCCTTCTAAAAACTTGTTTGGGGTAAATGGCAGCTAAAGGAATTGTAAAGAAAAGCCGACAGCTCATATCATCTTAGAGCTCATTATACCGTGGAAAGGAAGGCTAACCCTAAATATATAAGCAGGCTGTCTACCTTTGGTGAATCTACTTTTCAGAATTTCAGAGAAAACAGTAGAAAATTATCCCATAGTCTAGAACTCTAACTTGAAGATCAAAGAAGGCAGATCTATCAAAAAGAAATTCGGTGGCATGATCACATAATTTCCCCAGGAGAAAAAATGTGCTAAGCAGGGTCCAGACTATGGCTTATTTGATTGAGCGCACACATTAGTATGCATGAGTACTTGGGTTCAAGCCTCTGCTCCCCACCTGCAGGGGAGAATTTTCACCAGTGGTAAAGTAGGCCAGTAGGTGTATTTCTCTTTCCTCTCTATCTCCCCCTCCCTTCTTAATTCCTCTTTGTCCTACCAAATAAAATAGAACAAACAAAAAAGGGGGGAAATGGCTGCTGGAAGTAGTAGATTCCATAGTGCTATCACTGAGCTTCAATGACAACCCTGGTGGCAATTAAGAAATGTGTAAGCATTTAGATAACTCAGTATGCAGTAATTCTGTGAGAAAATGCAGATTGAGTTATCAATGAAGATCATACAATAGGAGCATTAAGACTTACGATGGGGTTAGAGACATAGTTTACTAGGTAGGGCATGTCCACTGCCATACATGTTGCGGCACTGGAAGAAGCTCTGCTTAAGTGGTATCTTTCTCTCTCTCTCTTTCTTTGTCACCCTATCTGAATTAAGAGTCAGCCTTGGATGATGAAATTGCACATGTGCAGGATCCTAGGTCAAAAAAAAAAAAAAAAAACCAAAACAGAAGTGCCAATGTTGTGAATTACCTGAATTTGCAGAAAATATTAGGAACATGGAAATATGTTTTATCTTTTAACAGTAAAAATGAAAAAAATAATATTCCCACCACTTAGAGCATATGCTGTACTATTAACTTAAAATTAGAGCAAAGAACTGTTCAACTCCTTTTATCTTTCTGACACCCCCATAGAGAACACTCTCAGAACTAAAAGAACAAGGAAAACATACTTGAGAGTTGACGCCTGAGGTACGTTAGGATATAGTGAAAAACACACCACATTTAGCTTTATTAAATGGATTTAACTACAAAGTGTCTGACAAGAATTTGCCTCTTTAAAATACGAGTCCACCCACATAAAAAGCATAGGGATCCAGATCTCATATGTGTAGTGAACCAACCATTTTCACACCCAAACCTCATCCTGTTTCATTGTAATACATTCTTTCCCATTCCCACATCAGTTTGAAGATTTTCATTTACTTCTATCCTGCGTCATGGTTTACTTTCTTCTTTTTTCGTCTCTTCTTCCTCCTCCCCATCCCCTCTCTCCCTCCTCCTTCCCTTCCTCCTCCTTTCCTTTCCTTTTCTTTATTTATTTCTATCTATCTTTCTTTCTCTTATTTGATAAGGCAGAGATAACTTGGGAGAAGAAAAGGAGATAAGAGAGGGAGAGAGAAGGAGAGATACCTGTAACACTGATTAACCAATTGTAAGACTCTCCTCTGCAGGTGGGATTACTTGCTTCTTTGACTTCTTTCACTGTCATCTATAACTTTATTTTTACTCTTGATAAAATTGTATCTTTTAATTAATTTATTTTTAATTTAATTTTTTATTTATAAAAAGGAAACATTGACTAAACCATAGGATAAGAAGGGTACAAATTCACACAATTCCCACCACCAGAACTCTAGCCCATCCCCTCCTATGATAGCTTTCCTATTCTTTAACCCTTTTGGAGTATGGACCCATGGTCATTGTGGGATGCAGAAGGTTGAAGGTCTGGCTTCTGTAATTGCTTCCCCACTGAACATGGGCGTTGAGAGATTGATCCATACTCCCAGCCCATCTTTCTCTTTCCCTAGTGGAGAAGGGCTCTGGGGAAGCAGAGCTCCAGGACACATTAGTGGAGTTCTCTGTCCAGGGGAGTCTGGTCTGCATCCTGCTAGCATCTGGAACCTGGTGGCTGACAAGAGAGTTAACATACAAAGCCAAAGAAATTGTTGACCCATCATGGACCTAAAGGCTGGAATAGTGCAGATGAAGAGCTGGGGGGCCCTCCACTTTGTAGATAACTAGTAGGCATATTTTAGTTATATTCCAAAAGGCCTATGGCTATACTAGTATTTATTTATTTATTTATTTATTTTGCCTGATCCTTAAATCTGATATGCAGGTGGATCCTGATGTCATGGCTGGAAGAAGGACCAGAAAGCTGGATCAGGGAAGAAAGTAGCTCCCTAATATGGGAAAGGTGTATAAATATTGTTGACTGTAAACCCCATCGATTTAATGTGATCTGGGGCCCATATTCAGCTTAGGAGCCTATGTGATCTCTGCATCCCTGTAGATCTGAGCTCACATTCTGTGGTCTTAAGTAGGAACGTTCCAAACTGCCCCAATTTTAGGACCCATCTTCCTCAGATGTAGCATAGAGTATATTGTCCAGCATCCCTTTGGAGGATGGAACATTCTCTACCATTGTTGATCCAGGTTGAGGGCAAGGTTCTATGGGGGCCCACAAAGGGGTTTATTGTGTTGTTCCTCATATGAGTGACCGGTAACAATGGAGAGAGGGTTTTATTCGAGGTCTAGGCCCATCATATCTGTTTGGGAATCTCAGGACTCCCCGAATAGGGCCCCAGCTAATGGGGTGGCCTGATAGTGACTAAGGAGTCATTGTTAAAGTGTGCCAGTCTCTTGCCCTTATTCAGTTTTTGTAGTCCTTGCTTTGATGAGGTTAGCTTTGGAGTGAGTGAGAGAACTGTAATAGGAAGTAGGTGAGGAGGGTATCTAAGTAGACACTGTTTCATTAGGAAGTTGATACTGAATCACTACAGACTATTGTGTGCTTTTGCTTTCAGGTATATATTTTGCCCTAATTTATGGATACATGTGAACATATGCCCTGTCTTATAGGACCTGGCATATATGTAGGTTTTTGGGATTTTTTTAGGAAGTGAACCTCCTGGAATGGAATTTGAGAATCCTATGAAAGGAAAGGAGTTACCCGAGTAATGAGGGTGAAGGGTTAACATTCCATGCCTGACGTCTCTGGACACGGTCTGAAGTGAAGCATGCTGACGTGGTACTTGTTGCGTTGATTAGATTGGGATTGGCAGATGCATCTATAACTTTCTTTTCTGCCTTCCAAGTTCAGTGTTTCATAGTGAATCCTCAATTATCAGAGTTCTACTGAATTTAAACTCAAGACTTACTTTTCTAAAAATATAGAGTTCCCTCTCTTTGCTTTGGCTTCCGAGGACATTATACAATACCTCTCATTAAAAAACAATGCAAAGTGAAATGCTATCTGGGTTCTTTAGGAAAGGAAAAGGCAAGAGTCGGGAGGTAGCGCAGTGGGTTAAGTGCAGGTGGAGCAAATTGCAAAGATCAGCTGAAGGATCCCGGTTCGAGCCCCCGGCTCCCCACCTACAGGGGCGGGGCCCCTTCACAGCCAGTAAAGCAGGTCTGCAGGTGTCTCTCTTTCTCTCCCCCTCTCTGTCTTCCTCTCCTTTCTCCATTTCTCTCTGTCCTATCCAACAAGACATCAACAACAACAGTAATAACTATAACAACAATAAAAAAAAAACAAGCGCAGCAAAAGGAAAGTAAATATTAAAAATTTTTAAAAAAAGAAAGAAAAGGAAAAGGCTGGCTAGGGAGACAGTATAATGGTAATACAAAAGGCTTTCATACCTGCAAGTCTCCTTGAACCTTGAACCCAGGTTCAGTCCTCAGCAACAACATAAGTCAGAGTTAATCCATGTTCATGTATCTCTCTCATAAATAAATAAGTAGATAGATAAATAAATAAAATATGTTTAATATTAAAATTCTGAAAAATAAGTAAGGAAGAGGCCCATATGGTTATGTGATAGGAATGGGAAAAGATAAATGTACACCCAAAACTTGAGATCTAACATCAGTGAAATTATAGGAAGATCATTAAACTTTTGAATGAAGAGCATTAGTAAGGGAAGAAGTTGAGAGTCAGCATAAATCTAATAAGAACAAACCAGATTATCTTATTCCAATTAGATAAGTTTACTGGGCAATTAGTGCACTTGGTGTAAAAGATAAGAACAAGGGAAGTCAATAAATGCCCATATAAGGAAATAACAAAGTGATTAAACAGCTATGCCCAAGTAATTTAAATATGTAATCCCTTTCAGAGGGAAATCATAGTGATTGCCCAAGCATGCTGCTCTTGATACGAGTTTTTTGATGTCACTTACTTATAGGATTGCTAGGTTACATGCTAATCAGGTGTCTAGGAGATTTAATATCTAATGCATCAGATAGCAATCAAAACTTAAAATACATCAGTTGTCTAAAAATAGACCAAAACTAATAAATTCATTCTATAGTATCTTAGGTGTGATATAGGAAAGATGGAGTTTCAGACTTCTAGTTTCCCACTGCTCAAATCCTCCACTATATGTCAATAATAACTGACTTAACTTTAAAAAAATACTTTTGCTAGTTGACAAAGATATGATTCTAATATTCTGTGGTTCATCATGTCACCTTGGTGAACACTTCAGTTTAAATAAAATGTATCATCTGAGCTGTAAAACTTTTGCATCACTTTCCCCATATATACATTCAAGTGTAAACATTCCACTAATTAGGAATGGCTACTGCAGACCACTTGGCCTTTGCATATGTCTGCACTCTATAGAATAATGTATGTAGGTTCCCTAAATCTCCACAGATGTGTTTCCTAGAGGGACTAGACTAGCCATATGTAGTTTACTGATTATTTTTCAAGGAACTCTAAACTCTAAGGTATGTACTCAAATGTATCCATAAGCTAACAGTAAGTACTATCCAGGAGAACTGGAGTTGTAAACAAATAAATGCACACTTCATCAACAACAGAGTGACCATTTTCTTTGATTCTCTTGCTGCAAATAATTTAGAATAGTTGTCATCCTTTAATCATGTTCAAAATGATACAATTTTGAAAATTATGATGGATGAAGCATTATTTATTTATTTACTAATTTATTTATTTATTTTATTGGATAGAGACAAAGAACACTCAAGAGGGAAAAGGGAGATAAGAGAGTTAGAAAGAAGGGGGTCGGGCGTAGCAGCGGGTTAAGCGCACGTGGCACAAAGCGCAAGGACCAATGGCATAAGGATCCGGATTCGAGCCCCCAGCTCCACACCTGCAGGAGAGTCACTTCACAGGCAGTGAAGCAGGTCTGCAGGTGTCTATCTTTGTCTCCCCCTCTCTGTCTTCCCCTCCTCCATTTCTCTCTGTCCTATCCAACAACGAATGACATCAACAATAACAATAATAACCACAACAAGGCTACAACAACCAGGGCAACAAAAGGGGGGGGCATGGCCACCAGGAGCAGTGAATTCTTGGTGCAGGCACCGAGCCCCAGCAATAACCCTGGAAGCAAAAAAAAAGAGAGAGCTATAAAGAGAGATACTAGCTGCACTTCTGCACATGGTGCGAAGAGTGAGGTCTAGCATAAGGATCCTGGTTCAAGCCCTGGCTCCCCACCTGCAGGGGAGTCGCTTCACAAGCGGTGAAGTAGGTCTACAGGTGTCTCTCTTTCTCTCCTCCTCTCTGTCTTCCTCTCTTCTCTGTCCTATCTAACAACAATAACAGCAATGACAGCAATAACAACAACAAGGGCAACAAAATGGAAAAAATGGCCTCCAGGAGTAGTGGATCTATGGTGCAGGCATCGAGCCCTCCAATACCCTGGAGGCAAAAAAAATATATAGTACCAGTCTGATAGGTAGTAGCTCAAGTCGTCTGCTATGATTAGTAGTACCACATAATAAATAAAATACTATAGTTATTAAAAGAAAAATGGAAAGAAATGGAATGGCATGGAGATGAGAGAAAGAAGAGGAAAGAGATAAAAGTATAGGAAAAAAGAAAGGTGATCACAACTTCAGTGGTTAGGGAAAAATGAAGAAAGGATTGAAGAATGCTTGATGAACTGGTGACATGTGAGATGAATTTGAAGAATGAATATAATTTTTCAAAGTAAAGATAGAAGAGAAGAGGAAGTCAGGCGGTAGCACAGTGGGTTAAGCAAACGTGGCACTTTGCAAGGACTGGCGTAAGGATCCCGTTCAAGCCCTGGCTCCTGTTCAAGCCCTGGCTCCCCGCCTGCAGGGGAGTCGCTTCACAGGTGGTGAAGCAGGTCTGCAGGTGTCTGTCTTTCTCTCCCCGTCTGTCTTCCCCTCATCTCTCCATTTCTCTCTGTCCTATCCAACAACGACATCAGTAACCACACAATGTTAAAACAACAAGGCCAACAAAAAGGGAAAATAAATAAATATAAAAAATTAGAAAAAAAAAGAAGAGAAGACTAAGCAGCAAACTACATAAAATGAGGCATTATAATAGTTGTCGACAAATACTAGTGCAGAGATGAACTGCATGGTGTTTAGAAGTGAGAAAAAAAATCAAAACATACATGTTAGAAAGTCTTAAATGCTAACCTGGGGAGGCTATATTTAATCCAAATGATTTTCAGAGTAAAGGTAGGAAGAAGTCTGTCTGTGTCTTATAGGAAACACTCCATAGGGAAGAGTGGGAAAAGAAAAGACTTACCAAGTAAACTCTTCAGAGTTTCATTAAAAGTAACTGGGTGTGTATTGGTAATAGTTAATAAAGATGGTAGTGGACTTAGGAAACAGTTTCAAAAGATACAGCAGATCTAGAATTCAGAGCATTTGGCAGCAAATTAGATGTTAGAGTAAAGGAAAGTTGAAGTGAAATATAACTGGAATTTCAAACCTCACTGACTAGAAAAATCCTTATACTGTTCACAAACCAAGTAAATCAGAAGCAAGCTCTAGCTTTACTGTGTTCATAAACTCAATGAATTGTGAATTTGAGGTACCAATTTCTAGTGAGAAGCTTCACCATGCAGCTGATAAATGTATATCTTGGAGTTTGTAAGAGCAATTTTGAATATAAATAGTGATTTGGACATTAATTGCCTACCTATAGACAGCAATATGATTGAAATTATGCTTTAAATTCACTGAAAGAACAATAGTGAAGCCAGTGAAGTTTTCTACCATCTTACTCCTTGGAAGGCATATTAATGAATTACATACAATAATATAAACTTTGTTTCAACTTAAAATCTTAAAATAAAGAGCATGTAGTTACTTAGAGCTAAAAGTAGGTGGGAAGGGATAAAACCATGCTCATAAAAAGAACAGGGAAGAAATATCAAAGCAACACAAGAAGATGACTTTGAGTAAGAATCAAACATCCTTAGGGACCAGGAAGTGGCATATCTGGGTAAGTACACACATTACAGTGCACAAGGACTCAGGCTCAAGCCTTTGGTCACCTGTAGGGAAAACGCTTCATGAGTGGTAAAGCAGGGCTGTAGGTGTCTCTCTGTTTCTTTTCCTCTCTAACTTCCCCTACCTTCTCAATTTCTGTCTCTATCAAATAAAAAAAAAATAAAAAGCAAGGAAAAAATATTTTAGGGTTTAAAAAAAAAAAGAATCAAACATTCTTGAACATGGACCTTAAATTAAAACAAAGGATTTTCTTGTTGAAAGTTAAAAACAAAAGTAGAAAATCTTTACAGCATATTAATTTGACAAACATTGTTACATTTTCTGTTTTGTTTTATGAAACAAAGTGTTTCTTATTGTTGATGAAACATCATCTGTGCTTAACATATTAAGCTTACTTCCAATTAATATGAAGAACAAAGCAGTGTGTAACCACATGAAAAATCTTCCATAGTGAATGAAAAAAATTCTAACTTTTTAAATGTAAAAGAGCACTTATTTAGCTATTAGCTCAAACTAATTAATTTACATAAATTAGAATTGCAAAAAATAAACTATACTCTTCAAGATATGACAGGTGGGTGTGCTATCAAAGCTCTTTTCTAATGAAAATCTGAATTCCAGATGCAGTGATATTAATGCATAGTGTTCTCATTTTTATTCCTTCATTTTTAGTTATCTGGAGTTTTCTAGTATTTTAGTATAAATGCATTGCCCTTTGTCACTTTGCATTACTTTTGGTTCCTTCAAGGTCTAAAATTGAGCAGTGAGTGATAACCACTGAGAAGGGTGCCATTTATTTCTTTCTAGCCACAGAAACATCATTTTAGACACACACACACACACACACACACACACACCCTATCTTTCAGCAAGAGTTATGGAAAGTATATCTATAAAACTGGAATATCCAAAGTCTCATAAGTCAACATACACAACTCTATATTAAAATGGAAATTCAAACCGATGTTATTAAATGCTAATATTTTTAATGAACATTGTAAGTAATTAAGTGCCTACCTTTTAGGATGTAATTGGAAAAGCACTGCAGTACCTTGGAACCTATGGTGAACTGAGCAACATAGAGCATGTTGTGGCTATGATTGATGAAGAAATGTGTATCAACTGTGGTAAATGCTACATGACCTGTAATGACTCTGGCTACCAGGTAAGAATTCTGCTGTAATTAGAGACTATGGGGCATGTCTTTTGACTTTTGTAGCAGAAAGAATTTCTATTACTAAATGTGCAATTCAGACAGCTTTGTCACATATTGGTGTTGAGTAGTGCACATCTTCCTATCTTTCTATCTTCTCTCCCTAACATAGTTTCAAAAAAGTATTTTTATTATGAGCAAGTTAACATTAGTTTACAAAATTATAGGATCTCAGGGATATAGTTTCACATTTATATGTGTTTGTGTAACTCATAACACCCTCCACCACCAATTTTTCCTGTGTGCCTCCTTCCCTTGGTAACCACCCTAGTTTTTACAAAATGTAAGTGTTTACTTTCTTGGGCTGGTTGGTGGCTCAATTGGTTGAGGGCACATGACAGTGGATGATGGCCAGGTTCAAACCCCCAGTCTCTCTCTACCTGCAGGGTGGAAGCTTCACACATATTGAAGCAGTGCTACAGGTCTCTCTCTCTCTCTCCCTCCCTCCCTTTCTTCTCTTTTTTCTTTATTGGGGGATTAATATTTTACAGCCCACAATAAATACAATAGTTTGTACATACTTTTCTCCTTTTCTATTGTCTCCTTCCCTTTCAATTTCTCTCTGTCCCTATCTGGTAAATAAGCAAATATAAAAATGATAATAAAGATAATGTTTAATGTCTTTTTCAAGTATATTTGCTTTAGTTATTTATATTCCACATGTGCATGAAACCACCTTGTAGTTGTTTTTCACCTCTTATCTAGCATAATAACCTCCATCCATTTTGTCCCATAGAACACGATATCATTTTTCTAAATTGCAGAATAGAATTCCACTGAATATAGAGCACAAAGCTACTATATCCAGTCATCTCTTGACAAACATTTAAGTTGATTCTATATTTTTACCATTGTGAATAGTGTAGTTTTTAACATAGGAGTGCACATATCTTTTTGGAATAGTGATTCCTTTTGTTTTCTATATGGCTAGGAGTGGTATTGTTAGACCATGAAATTTCCATTTTCATTTGTTTAAAGATTTCCCATATTGTTTTTCCTTGGAGTTACAAAAATTTTCATTCTCACCTGTAGTGTTTTAAAGTTCCTTTTTTTTTTTAAGTTATCTTTGACAACTCTTCTCATCTTCAGTCTTTTTATGTAAAGCATTCTCACAGGTGGTATCACATTGTGGTTTTCATTTGCATTTCCACGATAGTAAGTGATATGGAGCTTTTTTCAAATATCTGTAGGCAATCTGAATATTATTTTTAGGGAACACTATGCTCAAGTCTTTTATAGCATATTTTTTAAAGGAAACTCACAACGTACTTAAACTATCACTAGTCGATGCATGGGTTAATGCTGATAACACCCCTAAAGTTGGAGAAAACAGTCCATCCAAAAAAATAAAAATCACACAATTTTGGAAATTTGGAAACATTGGGTTTTAATATAAAAAAAGAGAAGAAACCTACCAATATTATCTTTGCTTTGAAAGTTCTTCATTTCTTTTAACAAAAAAAACTATTTTTATTCATTATTTATATATTTAAATTTCTGTTTATAAAAAGAAAACACTGACAAGACCATAAGGTAAGAGGGCTACAATTCCACAAAATTCCCACTAACAGAAGAACTCTGTATACCATCCCCACCTTTGATGGATTTCCTGTTCTTTAACTCTCTGGCAGTATGGACCCAGGGTCTTTATGAGGTGCAGAAGGTGCAAGGTCTGACTTCTGTAATTGCTTCACCTCTGAACATGGGTGTTGGCAGGTTGATGCATACTCCCAGCCTATCTCTCTCTTTCCCTGGTGGGGCAGATCTCTGGGGAGGTGGGACTCCAGGACACATTGATGGGCTCATCTGCCCCAGGAAGTCTGGCTGGCACCATGTTAGCATCTGGAACCTGGTGGCTGAAAAAAGAGTTAACATATAGAGCCAAACAAATTGTTAACTAATCATGAACCCAAAGCCAAGAATATTGCAGATGAAGATTTGGGGTCTCCACTTTAGAAGTACCTGGTAGGTCTATTTTAGGTATATTCCAAGAGGCCCATGACTTTACTAGTTTTTGCCTGAGCCTGAAATGTGATATACAGGGCATCCAAGTTGTTTTCTGGAGAGATGATGTCATGTCTGGAAAAGGACCAGAAAGCTGGATCAGGGAAGAGAGTAGCTCCCTAATATGGGAAAGTTGTATAAATATTGTGGGCTGTAAACCCCATTGATTTGATCTGCTGCCCATATTAAGCACAGGAGCCTATGCAACCTCTTCTATTTACTATTTATTGGACTTTACTATAGTTATCAAGAAAATGCATGTCTCCACTAACTAATTGTGCAGGTGAGGACAAAGAATTCCTCTTCAGCTGGAAAACCCAACAAATTGCATTCTGGACACATTAAGAACATTAAAAATTCTTCCCAGTTCCTCATTTTCCAACCAAAATTCTGTCATGGGATCATAAAGTCCTGTGAAAATAGAAACTCAACTTTCTTTGAGCTCAAAACTGCAAAATAATATTATTATTTAATGTCCCTAGCTTTTAGGAAGTATTATACAGTAAAGTATATTCTCTTTCTTGTGATGAATAAAAACTTCAAGATAAATATTTTCTGTTTCTTAAAGTTGAAGTTGATATACATTGTCCAGTCTGGAGGTATTTCCCAAATTTCTGCTGGCAGGGTTTTGAATAGCATTTTGACTTCCTAATTAATAGAGATAAGATAGACACTTTAATTCTTAAAATCTCTCTTACTTCTAAATCTTAATTATTTTTATATAAAATTTTTACTCAGTGTATCTTTTTTTTCAGCTAAGGGGTGTCTCACATTGATTTTCAAAATACTAGTTATATCACATTCACTTTAATTTCATCTTTCCTTTACTAACTTATCAGAAAAAAATGTATTTGTAATTTTACAATCTTTCAACTCTTTATTAGTGACAAATAAAAAATAAAAATAAATAAGTATAAAATCCTATCACTTAATAGCACCAGTATTCTAATATCTTAAATTTTCAGTTATGATTTTAGCTAAGAATCCTAGCCTTTGGTCCAATATCAGTAAAAAATAATAATAATAATAATCTGTCAAAACCCATGTTCAGCGGGAAAGCAATTACAGAAGCCAGACCTTCCACCTTCTGCACCCATAATGACCCTGGGTCCATACTCCCAGAGGGATAAAGAATAGGAAAGCTATCAGGGGAGGGGATGGGATACAGAGTTCTGGTGGTGGGAATCTGTATGGAGTTGTACCCCCACTTATCCTATGGTTCTGGTCAGTGTTTCCTTCTTAAAAATATATTTTTTTAAAAAAGAAAATAAGAATAATCTTACTAATGTGAAAATCAAAATTATGCCTTTAAAACTCCTTTGACTCTTCTATCTCAAGAAGACAAAAACTAGAAAATCAAAACCTTCAAGTGAATGTTAATTTTTATGTTTGTAGGATTTCAGAGAATAACATTTCTTTCTTTTTTATCATTTTTCACTTTATTGGATAGGACAGAAAGAAATTGAGAGGGGAGGGGAAGATACAGAGGGAGACAGAAAGACAGACAACCTGCAGATCTGCTTCACAATTTTTGAAGCTTCTCCCTGCAGATGAGTATAACATTTCTAAGACAGAATTGTTTGTCTTTTCATTTTGTCAATTGCTTCTTGTGTTTGGATGTAAAAAGGAAAGGACACACAAAGAAGAGAAATAATCCTTATCTCTCAGTAATCAGAGAGCGGTCATTTTACAAAACATAACATCAACTAGTGTGGACAAAATTGTCTTGTGATTTGTTACAACTACAATTCTTGTTTAGACATAATATGCTAATTTCCTTAGATACCAGTTTCTGGTACTAAGAGATGTAACTTGATTTGCTGCTCTGTTTTTATGTGGTAAAAAGGAGAATCCTAGTGCAAATAGTTTCATTTCGTGGCAGAAATTCTCAACAAAAATATTTAGAGTTGGATTACAACATATTGCATATAACAAAGAAAAAATAATAAATTATTTGAAAATATTTAAGTTTACATATCTGGCCTCTAGGAGTTTGTAGTGGGGAGAACTTACTATTCTTACAATTTTCCTCAGCCACTGTCTCATCATTCCAAATTTGTACATAGTCTGAGTGAAAAAACATTTTTTTTGTTCTGCTAATGAGACAGCTTGAAAAAAATCCCCTAACCTTGTTCCTCACATAACTGCTCTTATGGCCCCTCTAGCTGGAAATCTTTGCATGTTGTTGCTGTTAAAATGTTTCTCTTTGTGTTGTATGAAAGGAAGGAAAGTTAGCCCTCCCCTTGACAAGTATGGAAGAGGCTTTGGCCTGCAACGCACATATGGTTGATTAAGGTATTGCCACCTACTTTGTGGCATCTAACTGCAGTATTTTTAATTGGTTATCTTTGGGAGGGGGAAGGTAGGGATACAGAACTTTGGTGGTGGTATGGAACTATATACACTGTAATCTTACACTCTTGCAAACTACTATTGATCACAAATTTGAAAAATAAGGAAAAAAAGAAATGTTCTTCTTCAACAGGAAAATCATTGCTTCTTGAAATAAAAATTTAGTAAAGACTTTTTTGCTAGTTTTTTTTTTAATTTCTTATTATAGATCACTTCATATTAGATAGAGAGCAGAGAGGCATGGAAAGGGGATAGAGAGAAGGATGGAAGGAAGAGGCAAAAACATAGGAAATGTCTTCAGTCCTGAACTGCTTCTGAGCTGGAGACCTTGCCTGATTCTCACAACTGAGCAATGGCAGGTAGAACTGGAGGATAGGCGCCCTTGCCCTCCCACTTTTAGTGCTTTTTACCCCCCATTGCTGTGCCACAGTGCCTAAAACCAACTCAGAGATTCTCAAACCTCGAAGAAGGCTCAGAAGCTCTTTTTTTTTCTACTGCTTTCTTCTGGAAAAAAAATATATATGCAAAATTTGAAATCCAAACAAGTGCACTCATTGCCCCATGTGACAGTGACACTTTCCAGTGTGGAGAACAGGGAGTATGCATGAAATCACCCCGTCTTGTGTAGGTAGAAGACACCCCATCTTGGGAGAACTGCTGCACAGAGCAGAGGAAGCTCCATTTACTATGCTATGAAATATTGTCATTGGTACCTCAAAGGCAATTTAAACATTGCATTTCTTATTTAATATGATTTCTTCTCTGTCTTTATTTTCCTCCTAGCTGGCAGCTCAACTGTTGCTATAGTTGCACTGCAGTGCTTGGGTGTAGTTGTCTCTGAGAGGAGCTCTAAGGCAACAGAGCGTTGATGCTAAAAATGGGGGCATTCTTGACCTTTGTGGGCTGTGACTGCAATGCTCTATATTTCTGATTGCAGGCTATACAGTTTGATCCAGAAACCCACCTGCCCACCGTTACTGACACTTGTACAGGCTGTACACTGTGTTTCAGCGTCTGCCCTATTATCGACTGCATCAAAATGGTTTCCAGGACAACACCTTATGAACCAAAGAGAGGTTTGCCTTTAGCTGTGAATCCCGTATGTTAAGGTGATTTGAGAAACAGTTGCTGTGACCTTAAAGGTGACCTACATATGCTAGTCTACTTAATTGTTATCATTATATGCAGCACTTTCCAAATTAAAACAAATATGTAATTTCTAAATAAAAATATAAATCCTGAATTTTTTTCTGAATTAAAAATAGAAGTGCAATGCCAGTGACCATTAATGATCACAAAGATTTTTTTCCCCCTGAGGATAAATGTTAAATAACTATATAGCAATTTAATTAGATGTCAGTTGTCCATTGTGAAAAATGATAACTGTTTTGTGGCAATTAATGCAACAATATCTGAATTTCTTTATGCTGTCCTCTGTCTTTGATTTCTAATTGTAAATGAAATTAAATATTTTAGAACAAAGTACAATTTAACATACAAGAAAATGTTTCCAAGGAAACAATTTATCATTAAAAATTGCATTTAATTCTAACGCTGTTTCTAAGCAAATGTAATTAGCTCTATAAAGCACAAATGAAAAAGTGAAGTAATTATTTACTACAGCAGGAAAAGAAAAGCCAAAAAGGGCTTGCAAAACTTTTTGTAAGTCCCCACAGGACTTACTTCTTTATAGTACCAGATATTAAAAAAGCCTGCGTAGTGAGTAACCCTTCATATCACTCTGTGCTATTCACCATTCAGGTCTGCCATGGCTTTCCAAACTCCACCAATGCATCAACATGACACTTTTCTTTAAATATTTAAGCTGTTTCCTACAAAACGAGATGTTAGGAAGGTCTCTAGTTAAGTACTCTTTTGCTGTGCACAGATCCTCTCTATCTGCTTTTAATAGTAACTTTCATGATTATAGCAATTAATGTCTGAACAAAGTGACACTGTACAGCACTGGACCATGTGTTTCATTTTTCAAGAATGAAAAACTGCAATATTGATAATACATGATAAGTGTGCAAAGCATGCTAGGCTACTTTATTTTAGTGTGTTTCATTTCAAAAGTAATAGAATAAAAATTAATTTTAATAGTTGTCAATTGGTATTTTTATATTTCTCTGTTTTCATAATCAGCAAGTAACATCACGGAAATTCATTTATCTCCTTGGCATATTTTAATATGAATCTATAAGTAGTAAATCTTTAATAATCTATGCCATATTTCCATGACAATTGCAGATGTAAAAAAATGAAATGTTTGATTATTCACTTTCAGAAATGCACATTTACCAAAAATCTGTATGCCTGAGTAATATCGAATAAAATTTCATAAAACATTTTAAGCAACTTGGTCTTTTGCTGCTTTTTTTGTGGATTCAATCTCATTTGAAACACTTGGATTTTGAGATGGAGCAGTTTGGGGTTAATTCCATTGGGGTTAATGGTGATTTCCATCCAGATGTATACATAATACTAGTTCAAATTTAATAATGCTTAACAATAGTGTTTTTTCTAATGCTTTACTTCCTGCCCCACTTACCCTATTTTCCCTATTGAGTTACATTCTACTCTTGCCAAAATGCATCATTCACTAGTTACAGGTCAGGCTTCATATGATGACCTCTGTCAAAGATAAATGCAAAATAGCTGCCTGTCTACATTTAGGGTGCCGTTGTCACTATCATAAGTAACGATGTCACTTAGATACTTTAGATAGCTGTGAAATGTGAAGGCAACTGATTCCCTTTTTATTCTTCAGATGGGTATATTTTATCTTTTGTGTTTGGTAGTAATTTAGCCAATAGTTCAAACTGTCCAGAGAAGACACTTTTCAGGGTTCTGTGGGCACTGTCCTAATGCATTACACCCTACCTCAAGCTGATGTATTTTCTTCTGGGAGTTCAATAGCCTTCTGTGGATTTTGTGAAAAGGCATTCTCTGCATATGTGCATACTCTTCAATTGCTGACTACCAGGCAAAAATACCCCTGAAAGAAATTTAAAGAAGAAAGTAGTTTATGAACCTTTGGTATTCTATAGTGGATGATTATGGATTTTGACTTTTCTCTTCAATGACTGTGGGAACAACCAGTAACCAGAGATTTGAGTTAGGCCATAGCAGTACATGATTTTACACTCATTTATTCCTCACATGCATTCTTTCTGTTGTGACAACTTTCTACTTTACACTAAGAAGATTTTTATTATCCATGCTGTGTGCATGCAACATAACTCTATTTTATATCAGAGTTTGCGGACTCAGAAAAGAGGCAAAATAAAAATCACATTATTCCATCCAGCAATATACAACAAGTCATTGGTCTAACACACACTCTTGGGGATCATGACATTCAGAGATAAGAGAAGACATACAACCAGACTAAGGAGTCTAATTAGTGAGCGTGTCCCACTTCTAAGAAGCTATAACAACTGTTCTATCTTTGTATTACTTAGTTTTATGTGTCAAATTGACTAGGCCACAGTATTCATATACTTGGTAGTTGAGCAAGCATTATTCAGAATGTTTCTGTGAGGAAATATTTTTATAGAAATACATTTAAGTCAGTCAATTCTGAGTAAAGCAGAATGTCAGTGCGTATCATCTGATCAGCTGAAAGCATGAATAGAACCAAAGGCAGATCCTCCTCAAATAGGGAATTCTTTAACAGGTGAACTTTAGACTTCCTCTGCAGCGTCAACTCATCCTGTTTTTGGACTCTAACTGCAACTCTTTCCTGAATATTCAGTTCAACAGCCTCCCCATTAGAATTTAGGATTGCTCCTGGAATAGGATGTCAGAGGACCTAGTGGAGGTTGTATTGTGTGGAAAACTGAGAAATATTATACATGTATAAACTATTGTATTCACTGTTGACTGTAAAACATTAATCCTCCCATAAAGAAATTAAAAAACAAAAAGAATTTAGAATTGCCAAACCTCCTCAATCAGATGAGCAAATTCCTTAAAATGAATTTCTTTACACACAAACACACCCACACACACTTAAGTGTTTCTCTGGAGAACGCTATTCAGAATTAAAGTTAACACTTTCTGGGTTCAGGGTTCAAATTAACTCCTGGGTGTGGCAACCAATATCAGGTATGCTCCAACAGCTAATTCAGTAAAGGAGATTTTTAACTCCCAGCAGCTGCGGAGATCTACTTGTCTTGGGAAAACACTCTTCTCTTCCTTCTACAGCCAGTTGCTTTAAATGCTTTGCTGGTGAAGGAAAACAGTTTGTATCCAGAGAGATCACAAGTTTTGATAAGATTCTACGGACTCCAAGATTGAGTAAGTCCCTGGTATGCACAACCCAAAACCCTGTGTCTTCATTGCCCTTTAGAGCTTCTACCATTTGAGACCTCCAGGCCATTTTCAGGTTGTTTTGGTTTTTTGCTATATTGCACTTACAGTTCATTTTCTGTACTGTTTGGGGCTTGTGGAAAAGAGCTCTGTTTGGCTCCTCTGCAAAAGGATGTAGAATTAGAAGAGCTCTGGATTTGGATCTCATTTTGTTGTGTTGTGTTTTATTATTTACCTTTGCTACCTCCATTATTTCCCTTTGCTATGCTATCCAATAGCCTTTGAGGGCATCTTCTACCTGACCGGACCTCCTGTGACTATAATATTACTCTTAAGAAAAAAAAATGTTCATTATTGTAATATTCTTTGCCCTAGTTATGTATTCGAATTTGAGGAGAGATAGCCGCTGAATACATATTTAAGCTGTATTACCGTTTCACAATTGGAATTGTTGTATCAAAGATCTAAGAAATGGGAAGAAATGAAATTGCAGACTGGTGAATTGTGTCTGTCTATATACATGTATTCTATTTAATGGAGTAAATTTAGCTCTGCTACATAGAAATTTTGAGAGATGTAAATTTAAGGAGAAGCTTGTCAGATTAGGACTACACTCTTAAAAAGAAAACAGATATCAATCTGTGTTTGTATGATGTGTGTGTGTGTGTGTGTGTGTGTGTGTGTGTGTAGGTGTATCTTTAGTATTATATAAGCAGAACCACATGGTAGGTTTTGTAACCAGCTTTTTAATGACTGATTTAGTTCACTCAACATTATCCTGGGATAGTTATTTACGACACTGTGTCTAAGAGTAATTCGCTCACTTTCATTGCTATGAATAGTAAGCTAGCACATGAGTGTGTGATTTTGGATCTTTGGTATTACTGAAGCAGTGGTTATTGGCTGCCTTTGCTTTGCTATTACAAGCATCGTTGAGGGGGCGGGCAGTGGCTACCTGTTTGAGTGCACTATCACTAGGTGGAAGGAAGGATCAATGAGGACTGGAATCCCTGCTCCACACCTGCAAGGGGGGAACTTAATGAGCAGTGAAGAAGCAGGTCTGCAGGCTTCTTTCTCCATCTCTGTCTCTCTTCCCCATCCCAATTTCTCTTTGTCCTGTGAAATTAAAAAAAAAAACAGAAAAAAAAACCAAACAGTGTTGCTATAGATATTGTGTGTTTGTGCATAAATATATATTTAAATAATCAGGAATACAGTTGCTGAATTATGTATGTGCTTACTTTTATTTGAGGTACCAATTTTTTTCCAAAATAACTACTCATTTAAACTTCACCAACAGTTCTAAGTTGCTCTACATTCTTTTTTTATTTTAGTTTTTATTTATAAAAAGGAAACACAAAAATCATAGGATAAGAAGGGTACAACTCCACATGGTTCCCACCACCAGAACTTCATAGCCAATCCCATTCCCTGGTAGCTTTCCTATTCTTTATCCCTCTGGGAATATGGATCCCAGGATCATTATGAGGTGCAGAAGGTGGAAGGTCTGGCTTCTTTAATTGCTTCCATGCTGAACATGGGCGTTGACAGGTCGATCCATACTCCTAGTTGTCTCTCTTTCCTTAGTGGGACTGGGCTTTGGGGAAGTGGGGCTCCAGGACACATTGGTGGGTTCATTTGCCCAGGGAAGTTCAGTTGGCATCATGTTAGCATCTGGAACCTGGTGGCCGAAAAAAAGAGTTAACATATAGAGCCAAACAAATTATTAACTAATCATAAACCTAAAGGCTGGAATAGTTCACATGAAGATTTGGGGAGGTTCTCTGTTTTGTAGAGAGTTAATAAGCATATTTTAGTTATATTCCAAAAGACCCATGACTATACTAGTGGTGTTTGTTTTTTTTTCCCTGAGCCTGACATCAGATATGCAGGTGAACCAAAGTTATTTTCTGAGGAGATGATGTCATGGCTGGAAAAAGGACCAGAAAGCTGGACCAGGGAAGAGAGTAGCTCCCTAATATGGGAAAGGGGTATAAATATTGTTGACTATAAACCCCATCATTTTGGTCAGATCTGGGGCTAGTATTCTGTTTAGGAGCCTATGTGACTTCTGCAACCTGTAGATCTGAGCTCACATTCTGTGGTCATGTGTAGCAACGTTCTCAGCTGCCCCAATTTCAGGACCCATCTTCCTCAGGTGGAACATAGAGTATGTTGTCCAGTCTCCCTCTGGAGGATGGAACATTCTCTACCATTGTTGTTCTACGTTTAGGGCAAGGTCCTATGGGGGCCCACAAAAGGGTCTATTTTGTTGTTCCTGATAGAGATGCTGCTCTACATTCTTATGAGTACTTTGTATTGCGGGGAAAACAAATTTCTAGCCATCAGCATAGCAAATATTTCATAGAAAACAAAAGCACATAATGTGGTCCAGGAGGTGGCACAGTGGATAAAGCATTGGGTTCTCAACCATGAATTCCCGAGTTCAATCCCTGGCAGCACATTTACCAGAGTGATATCTGGTTCTTTCTCTCCTCTTATTTTTCTCAGGAATAAATAAATAAATTATTTAAAAAGAAAAAAAGAGGGAGGAAGGGACGAAGGAAGGAATGGAAAGAAAGAAAGAAAAAGAAAACAAAACACTAATCATGAAAGAAAACATTGACAAATGGCTACATTAAAACTGGGCATTTTAGAGCTGGGTGGTGGTGCACCTGGTTGAGCACACATGTTACCATGTCCAAGGACCAAGGTTTGAGTCCCCAGTCCCCATCTGCAGGGGGAAAGCTTTGCAAGTGGTGAAGCAGGTCTGCAGGTGTCTTTTTTTCTCTCTCCCCCTCTTCCTGCCTCTTGACTCTTGATTCCTGGCTATCTCTATCAAAAAATAAAGATAAAAAAATGGGCATTTCGTTTCATGAAATATCCATTTAAAAGTTGACAAGCCACAGATATACTTGTAACAACAGTGGACACTAGTACAAAGCATAAAAACAATTCTACAAATCAATAAGGAAAAGGCAGAACATCAACTGAGCAAATGAGCAAAAGACATGAATAGACACTCACACAAGGGGAATATTCCAATGGTCCATAAATGTATAAAAAGTCATTTTGTTTCATTTGTCTCACAGCATTGAAAAGTATAGCATGATTTCAATATCCAAATCTTTAATAAGATACAACTCCACTAGTAGAAAAAGAAAGTCTGAGAATATTATCACAAATAGAAAATTCTAAGGTTGCCTTGGTCCTTAAACAGATTGTGTAATTGAGCAGTTAATAATGAAATTTAGTCTATATGTTCCATGCTGAGGCCAAATGAGAAATGAAGTACTTAATCTGGGGAAAGTTCGTTAATTTATATATCAAATGATGTCTTAATGAATGAATGTCAATTTATTTTAAAAAGATGTTCATGATCATCCAATTGCATGGAATTTGTTATGCAGTTGAAAATGTTAGATGGTTTGAAAAAGCAAAATGAAAGAATGCCACACTTTGTGTATTAATTTGAGGTCAGTCATTTTTACACTCAGTTAAATGGTGTTTACAAACTAGCACTTTTACGTCACTATGCTTTAAGTAGTAGCAACAGCTCCACAAATATCAAATAATAATATGAGGCTTTCAGGTTGTGAGACTGCTCAAGTTATCCTGAAATCATTGGATTTACATACTATACTTTTGAGGGGGGAGGTGGAAATGCTGGCAGCCCTGGAACCTCATGCTTGTACGTTGCTTTTGTTGTTGTTGTTGTAGTTGTTCGCTTGTTTTTTTAACCAGAGCATTGTTCAGCTGCATGTCCATTTTTACCACTCAAACCTTTCTCATTCTTTTTTACTTCAGAGAGAGAGACAGAGATACTTAGAGCAAGAGGAAGGGATACTAGCATACTGGCCCTTCCCCTGTGTCTAGGTGGTGTCCCAGGCTCTGTGCTTGGCACAGCATGTGTCCTAGCAGGGAAAAGATCCTCCAGCCCTTACTACTTAATTTTTGGAGTAATTTTATCAGCTAGAAGCTAGATTTTTTTCCTTCGGCGGGACAGAGGAGGGTTGCAAATATCAGAGACTAATGGGGGACTATTAGTTGTGTTGTACAGCAAAGTTGAAGTGTAGTTATATCCATTCACGCAAAAAATTTTGAAAACTTGGACTAATAAATAGGAGTAAGGAAGACAGAATGAGTTGAAGAAATATTGACATTCCCTATTCTCATCTTCTCTGTTTCTCCTTTTTGGTTTCTGTTCATTATTCATTTTTTCCTGCTTTATATCTTACTGCCTTTCAGTCACCAAGTTGCAGTTGCTATCATAATTCCATCCTTACTTCCTGAGCAGACAACCCAACATGGACCTGACAACATCCATGTCAAACAGAGAAGCAATTACAGAAGCCCAAACAACCAACTTCTGCACCCCCAAAAGAATTTTGGTCCATACTCCCAGAAGAGGAGAAATAATAGGGAAAGATGACTGTAGGGCTCTGAACTCCAACTCCATCAGGAATGAGAGAGAGAAGAGCAAAAAAGGAGGGACATTCGGAAGCAGTAAACAGGTGTAGGCACTGTGACTTGGAGGAAGAGAAGACAGGACGATGGTGGGGAAAGGCAAATATATGCAAATCTAGACAGACAGTTGTAGAAATAATAGTTAACCCATATCTACAACCTTAGGAGAACTGCCATAGTTTCCAATGGAGAGAATGGGGATACAGAACTTGGGTGGTGGGAATGGTGCTGAATTATACTCCTGATATCTTATAATTTTCTAAATCAGTCTTAAATCACTAATAAAAATTTTAATAAAAATATGTGAGGAGGCACATCATATATATATATATAATTTTAAAATATTAATATTTAGGAATAAAGTTCAGACAGATCTCATTCCTTCCCTCTCCCCTTTGCTGAAAGTGTTCTTTTTCTTTTTTATTTTCTTCTTTTTATTTCGACCAGTGTTATCATTGAGGCCATTTTTTGTTTGCTTTTGTTTTTCTTTAATAGATGGTAAAACATAGAGACAGAAGAGATTGAGAAAGAGAAGGAACAACACCTACAGCATTGCTCCACTGCTTGTGAAGCATTTTATCTACAGGCAGGAACTGGGAGTTTGAACCCAGTTCTGCTTAGTATTTTCCCTTCTAATCTTGTTTTTCAACTTCTGTCTATGAGTGAGATCATCTCATATTCATCCTTTTGTTTCTGACTTGTCCCACTTAATATAATTCCTTTAGATAGGGTAAAGAAGGTGAATTCGCCATTTTTAATACCTGAGTAGTATTCCATTGTATATATACCACAGCTTTCTTAGCCACTCATCTGTTGATGGACACCTGGGTTGCTTCCAGATTTTGGCTATTACATTATTGTGCTACTGTGAACATAGGAGTACACAAGTCTTTTTAGACGGATGTGTTTGGTTCCTAAGGATATATCCCCAGGAGAATAATTGCAAGGTCATAGGGTAGGTCCACTTCTAGCCTTTTGAAAGTTCTCCAGATTGCTCTCCATAGGGGTTAGACCAACTGACATTCCCACCAGCTGTGTAGGAGGGTTCCTTTGTTCCCACAACCTCTCTACCACTTGTTGCTGCTACCTTTTCTGATGTATGACAGTCTCACAGGAGTGAAGTGATATCTCATTGTTGTATTTATTTGCATTTCTCTGACAATCAGTAATTTGGAGCAATTTTTCATAAGTTTGTTGTCTTTTTGGATCTCTTTGGTGAATATTCTATTCGTATCCTCTCCTCATTTTTTACTTTTTTTTTTTCTCACCAGAGCGTTGCTTAGCTCAGTCTTATGATGATGCAGGGGATTGAACCTGGAACTTCAGAGCCTCAGGCTTGAAATGAAAGTCTCTTTGTATAACCATTATGCTATCTCCTGTCCCCCCACCCCCAACCCCTCCCCATTTTTGGATGGGGTCATTTTTTGTTTGTTTGTTTGTTTGTTTTGATGTTGTTGTTGCTGAGTTTGGTAAACTCTTTATATATTTTGATTATTTGCCTCTTCACTGACATATGGCATATAAAGATCCTCTCCCATTCTGTAAGGGGTCTCTTTGTTTGGGTGGTAGTTTCTTTTACTGCACAGAAGTGTTTTCATTTGAAGTAATCCCAAAGGAATTGAAAAAAGAATAAAACCTTCAAAATTCAATGGTGGTTGAGAGTGCAAATTCTGGAGACATATTTCCTTGGTTTGAATCCCAACTCTGACCCTTAGCAGCTTTAGAATTTGAGAATTTGGGCTAGTCACCAAATTCCTTTGTGCCTGACTGCACTTGCTTCTAAAATGAAGACCTAAGGAGACTTGATAGGACTGTGTGCAGATGAAGTGCTGACACACTGGGCCATGTGAGGACTCCATAGCATAGCCCCTTCTTGGTTGCCACTCTGCACTAAATCCCATGCTAACAGTTTAACCCATATCCCTGGCACTTCTTTGTTATTCTATCAATTGTCCAACAAAGTGCATTTCAAACCTCTATTTTTTTCTTTTGCACATAGAATTGTGCCATATAAATTATATACCAAAAAGTAATACATAAACCACCCTAAGCTTTCATATGTTCTCATTTCTCATTCTGTCTTGTTCATAACTTCAATCTAGGAGCAAATTTTTCTTTCATCAAAAGCTACATGAAACCCCTGGGTCTCCATTTCTAGTTGTGAAAATGAGTCATCTTTTCTTGGTGGTCTCTAGGTTCTTCATGTGTCTGCCTTCTGATATACTGGGTTGCTAGTGATTGGCACACTGATCTTTGCAATCCCAGGGACAAGTGTAGGGACTAGGAATACAATTATTGTACATAAAAACTTCATTGAGACAGAATTCATGTAACATGTGGCTCTGGAACTGACATAATGGGTAGAGTGCCAGACTTGCTTGTGAAAAATTCTATTCCTAACACCACATGTGCTAGAGTGATACTTTAGTTCTCTTTCTTATTAATATTTTTTTACTCATGGAACAACATTCAGGATTTTATTTTTTTATTGATTTTTCCCATTTGTTGCCCCTTTTTTATTGTTGTTGTAGTTATTATTGTTGTAGTTAATGTTGTTGTTGTTAGATAGGAAAGAGAGAAATGGAGAGAAGAGGGGAAGACAGAGAGGGGGAGAGAAAGATAGACACCTACAGATCTCCTTCACCGCCTGTGAAGTGACTCCCCTGCAGGTGGGGAGCCGGGGGCTCAAACCAATATTCATAGAAATTTGAATCATCATTAAGATTTTATCATTTGCCCAAGGAAACTCTAAACTTATTAGTAAGGAGTCACTCCCAGTTCCTCTCTACCCCAGTGTCAGGAAAATGGGAATCTAAGTTAAACTACTATGAATTTGCCTACTCCCGGCATTTTTATATAAGACATCACATAGTATTTGGTGCTTTGTAACTGATTCCTTTCTCTTAGCATATATTACTAAGATTTCCATGTTATAGCATATATCAATACTTCATTCCAACTTATGACTACGAAATATTTCACTTTATGTATATAACATGTGTTATTTACACGTCTATCAGTTGCTAAAGATTTGGATTTTTTTTTCTACCTAGTAGCTACTATGAATAAAGCTGCTATGAACATGCACATGTAAGAATTGATGTGGGCACATGTTTTCCATCTTCTTGGGCATATAAATAGGAGTGGAACTATTGGGTCATGTGGTCACTGTATCTAACCTTGTAAAGAACTTCCAGTTTAGGGAGTCGGGTGGTAGTGCAGTGGGTTAAGCGCAGGTGGTGCAAAGCACAAGGATCAGTGTAAGGATCCTGGTTTGAGCCCCCGGCTCCCCACCTGCAGGGGGGTTGCTTCATAAGTGGTGAAGCAGGTCTTCAGGTGTCTATCTTTCTCTCTTACCTCTGTCTTTCCCTCCTCTCTCCATTTCTCTCTGTCCTATCTAACAATGACGACATCAATAACAACAACAATAATGACTACAAAAGCAACAAGGGCAACAAAAATGGAAAATAAATAAATAAATATTTAAAAAAAGAGCTTCCAGTTTTAATTTTTTCTCCAAAGTGGTATATATAATTTGAGATTCTCACCACACTGGATAAAAATTCAATTTAATCATACTTGCCAACACATCACTATGTATCCTTTTAGTTATCATTATAATGACATAAAGTAGTAGATATCATTGTGGTTTTGATTTGCACTTTCCTGACAGCTAATGTTGAGCATCTTTTCATGTGCAGCTATTTTTATATGTTCTTTAAAGAAACATCTGTTAATTTTTTTCTGCTTATTTTCAGTTGGGTTATTTGTCTTTTTACATTGAGTTGTAGAAGTTATTTCTATAGTCTCAATATAGTTCCTTAATAGGTGTATGTTTTGCATAAATTGTTCCCATTCTATAGGTTGCCTTTACTATTTCTTGATAGTTCTTCTTCTAGCGTTTGCCCTTCTTCCGTAGCCAGTCAACAGCAAGTGGACATGGGGGCTACACGGAACCATACTGGGGCACAGTATTCTGCAGTGGAATAGCATAATGCCAGAGATGATGATCGTAGTGTGGAAGCGCTCGCGCCCCATGAGGAGCTGGCCAGTCTTGCAATGATGTTATTCCTCGCGCCCACCTTTGCTGCAGTTTTTATGAGATGTTTGTGAAATGACAGAGTGCGATCGAGAGTAACGCCAAGATAGACTGGCTGGGCTTCATGCCGGATTCTCGTATCGCCAAGCTGCACATTAAGCTCACGCGAGGCATGGTGTAGATGGAAAACAGATGATACCGTTTTTGCAGTGCTAGGGATTAGTCGCCATAGTAATGGTATGTATATCAGAAGATCACAGTGTGCGAGCCTAGGGAAGCTCAATTATCAACTAAAAATATCATCTGGTTGGTTGGTTGATTGATAAACTGCCTGCCTGCCAGCTTGCCTGTCTGCATATTGAACCTGTACAATTCCACTCATTCTCTCAATCTCCTTCTTCTCCTCCCCCCTCTACCTCCCCTTCTACCTCCTCCTCCTCGTTCTTCTTCTTCTTCATCCTCTTCTCCTTCTTCTCCTTCTTCCCATTCTTCTTCTTCTTCTTCTTCTTCTTCATCTTCTTCTTCTTCTTCTTCTTCTTCTTCTTCTTCTTCTTCTTCTTCTTCTTCTTCTTCTTCTTTTTCTTCTTCTTCTTTCCTCCCTCCCTCTCTCTATCTCTATCTCTATCTCTATCTCTCTCCACTTTTAGTTCCAGATAGAGACCCGGAGGTAGAAGCATCGAGGAAGAGTAAGAAGAGAGACTTCACAGCTCCACTCCACTGTCCATACAGTTTCCCTGGTGTCATGCATGATGCGTCTATGTTGTACCAGGGACTTAAAACAGATCTTTTCATGCAATAATGTGTGCTCTACCATGTGAGTTATCTCCCAGCCCCCAAATATTTTTTGTAGCTTTCTGGGCTGATATTGAACACAAGAGTTACAATCAATAATGGCTCTCTTCCAATAACTATAGTTAAAAAAAAAAACTCCTATATAAAACTCAGTTTCAGTAAGACATTAGTAATTCCATTCATATACATTCCCTATCAACAAATAGTCACCAAAAATAAAAGCACAGAGAAATGGAGTTGGAAAAGAAAAAAAATATTAAATATGGTAAGAAATAGTTAAGAACTAAGGCAGGTCCCTCCTTGAAAACACTTCCGTTGCCTTATATGATAACATCATCCTGCTCACAGAAACTCAGTCTGTTAGTTGTAAATCCAAAGTCATCACATTTCCTTTCCTCACCCTTCTGTCTTGTCCATTCTGAGTCTGGGTGCCTGGCTTTTCTGCAGATCTTGCTGAATGACCAAACTCAATTACCAAAACAGGCCTGCACTACCTACCCTGGGGTGCTTGTCAGGGGTGTCACAAAGCTGTGAGGAGGTCTACAGAGATTGAGCAGAGCTTTTCAGTCTCTTGTTTCAGAGCCTGAGCTGAGCTTTAAGACTGGTCCTTCTAAAATGGTACAGAAAACTTTGATGGGAAATGACATTATTTATCAACATTTTGCCATTCGTCTCTAAATTAAACAATTCAACTATGCGGTAGTGCCATTTCCCTTCCTTAATCTGACACAGTATTTTTTTAAATGTTTTATTTATTTATTTATTCCCTTTTCTTGCCCTTGTTGTTTTATTGTTATAGTTATTGATGTCGTTGTTGGATAGGATAGAGACAACTGGAGAGAGGAGGGGAAGACAGAGAGAGGGAGAGAAAGACAGACACCTGCAGACCTGCTTCACGGCCTGTGAAGCAACTCCCCTGCAGGTGGGGAGCCGGTGGCTCGAACTGGGATCCTTACCGGGTCCTTGCGGTTTGCACCACGTGCACTTAACCAGCTGTGCTACCGACGCGGGACTTCTTTTGCTGGTCTTCTGTACTGTTGAAGGTCATTTTAGGGAAAGCAGTAGCCCTCCCCTTGCACTGTGCAGGAAGCCAGAGAACAGACCAGACGCTAGGCCAGAAGTCTGCATATCTTATCAGCACTCCCTCCCTACCTGACTGCAAAAAGCCTTAAAATGCAAATGGAAGCAGCTGTGAGCATCTGAAGAACAAAGGCTGAACCACATCTCCTGAGGGTCCTGCCCTTCCCAGAAAGGACTATAAAACTTGGAAGACCAGGAAGTTCAGTGTGCTCATGCTCTCTTCCCACCCACCCCCCTCCTTCTTCTGTATGCTTACATGGCTTATATTTTCATCTCCTTGTCTGTTCTTACTTTCTTCCACTAAATGCTTATCTCCCTGATACATGACTGGCTGTCTTATGATTCGTCTTTATAGGAGTCAGTCTAAAACCCCACCAGAGGGAACTGGGGAATGGTTCCAGATAGCTGATCCCTCCCCAACAATAAGTATGCCTTTCCCAGAAGAAAAGCAATCTGTAAAATTATTTCTTATCATTAAATAAGATGGCTTACATAGCCTTTAGAGTTCTACCCAGAAAGTTCTCAATTATTCTTTTGTTTCACTGAGAAAGAGACTGTGGGGCTATCATTTGTTTTAATGTGTAGAATGCTTCATTGATGACCTGTGAAGCCATGTCTGCCCTGCCAGCATCTGGCTACCTGGCAGATTCCATAGGCAGTTGGGGAAGAAACTTCAGAGTTGCTTCTGGGTCTTCCACATAATTAGCCTGTTTATAGGCCATCTGGGTTTCTTTGATTTCACCATCGCCTTTTCTTTCTTTCTGAAGAATGTCTGTGAGTCTCTCCCATGGAGACGAAAACCATTAATAAGTCCTTCCTTCAATGGGGACACCAGCTTCTTTAATATGTCTGGCAGCTCTCTGTCCCCCTAGATCCATCTCATTAGGAAGCAGCCTACAGACCAAAGGAGGGTGGTGTTTGTATTTGATAATGCTGTCACCAAATTAACAGACCTCATTAGAAGGAAATTGCAGATTTGGGGCTCCCTAATGGAATAGATTCTTAGAAAACTTCATCCAAAGAATTACAAAGGGTACTTAACGAGAACTATTGTAAAAAGAGCAAAATTTTACTGAAGGTCTGTGCTGATGATAGGTAGATATGTTATCCTAACCAAATAGTTCTGGTATAAAATGCAAACTAATTTGGATATCTTCAGATATAACTCTGGAGGCAAAAAAAGAAAAAAAGGAGAAGGAGAAAAAGAAGAGGAAAGAGAAAGAAGAAGAAGGAAAAAAAGAAAGGAAAAACTGGCCCTTTGCCCCGAGAAAGGCCCTGGGTTTGAGCCCTGGCACCACATGGAAATACTATAAACAGCACTGGGGGCTCTCCATAGATAGTGAAGCAATGCAGTAGTACCTCTTCTCTGTCTGATTATCTCTCTTCTTGTCTAAACTGAGGGATAAATGTAGGCCTATTTCATAGGAGCACAATTTGAAATAGCAAAAATTTGGAAACAACACAAGTGTTCAACAACAGATGAGTGGCTAAGGAAGTTGTGATATATATACACAATGGAATTCTTCACCTCATTTTGGATGAAGCTTGAAGGAATCATATTAAGTGAGATAAACCAGAAATAGAAAGATGATTATGGGATGATGTCACTCATGGACAGAAGTTGAGAAATAAGAACAAAAATGTGAAACACAAAGTAAAATTGAATTGGGTCTGGTGATTGCACCAAGAATTAAAGGACTCTTGAGGTGGGGGGCCAGTTTTCAGGTCCTGATGCATCTGGTGGAGGAGGACCTAGGCTGAAGGTGAGTTTTGCAGAAAACAGAACATTGTAGACATGTACCAACAACTGTAGTTACTGTAAATTTTAAAAAGTATAATAAAAAATTGGACCTATGGAGTTCACTCAGTAAGGGTACTATAAATATCCATGACCCAGGGTTTTTTTTCTGGTAATTCTCTAGGAAAAAAAAAAAACTGGGGAGATAGTGCAGTGGTAGTATACAGATTTGCATGCTGCTAGCAGTGCCTATAATCAGAGCTGAATGGTCTTCAGGGCAAGAAAAGACACACACACACAAGGCTGTAATTTTTACTTGACAATTTGGATTGCAATAAAGACTATGCTAATTGTGGGCAGGGGTAGACAGCATAATGGTTATACAAAGAGACTCTCATGCCTGAGTTTTCAAAGTCTCAGGTTCAATCCATGCACTGTGTACCACCATAAGCCAGAGCTGAGTGCCAGGATAGCCTGAGAGTGCTTCTTCCCGAGCACGTGCTCTCTGGGTTAGAGAGAACTTGACCGGAGCCAACCTAGGCTGCTGCATGGGAGAGGAATCAGGAACTCGTGCAGGGCTAGGGTCCAGGAGAGAGAGACTCTGGGACTCGTGGAGTGGGAATGCAATCCAATGTTTTTAATCAGAAAAGAAGATTCTTTTATACTTGCCAAGAAGGAAGTGGTAGGGTGGAAAACAGGATATGACTAGGAGAGGGGGCAGAGCGAAAAGAGAGTGAGAACCAGTAGGGATTAAACCAATGCTCTGCAGGCAGGGCGGGTCTCAGGTAAAACAGTGATTATGTAAATAGACCACAGTGTTAAGCAATGCAGAGGAACAAGGGGAACAGAAGCAGAATTAGCCAAAGGAGAAATGATGACCAACAGCTGAGCAGTGCTCTGGGGAAAAAAAACTTCTGATACAATTAGCATATAATAATCTTCCTTATGTGTTTATTCTTTGGCAAAAAAAATGCTTACTTGGGAGGGTGCCTACTTTGCATACAAAACCCTAGGTTTGGCCAGGTGGTCCAGGTGGTAGTAAATCTAGTTAAGCACACACACTTCAGTGTGCAGAGACCTGGGTTCTAGCCCCTGGTCCCCACCTTCGGGGGAAAGCTTCACAAATGGTGAAGTAGAACTGCAGATGTCTCTTTGTTTCTCCCCTTCAACTCTCAATTTCTCTTTATTGCTATTCAATAATAAACAAACAAACAAAAAATAGTAAATCAAAAACCAAAGTTTGAACCAGGTCCCCTCTATACTGGGAGAAACCTCAGTGCTGTGATGTCTTTTCCTATCTGTATTTCCCTCTATCTGGGAGCTGCTGCTGCTGCTGCTGCTGGTGGGGGTTTCTGTTTCTCTCTATCTGGAGAAAAGAACAAAACTAATAATGTACATAGCTCTTTCTATTCAATATGGTCACTCTGGGAATCTAGAGTCACATTTGCAGGGCAAGTAACTGGTCAGGAGTTGAGTTTGACTCTGAACCAAATATTATTGATGGGAAGCATGGAGTGGGTGATATAATTTATACTTGTTCCTAATAATAATCTGGCTTTACCATAAATCTTATTATTTACATGTCCTCTTAATAGATATCATTATTAACACAGTAACTAAGTGGTGATTTCTCTGTGCCAAGAATTACTTTAAGTGCTTTTATGAATTCATTTAATTATTATAATCCAGAGACTATAAGCCCTAGACTAGGTAGGTTAAATGATTTGTCCAAGGTCCCAGGGCTACTTGATGACAGAGTTGGCATCTGATCCTGTTCATTTTGGCTCCAGTGTCTGGACTCCAAAGCAACCATTTTGATGCACATTTTATGTCCACTTACTCTCCTAGTACTCCTTCTTGATAAATCTTTCTTCTCTTCAATTATAGACTCTTACTCATCTGTCCTGGGAAGTCTGGTTGGCATCATGGTAGCTTCTGGAATTTGGTGGCTGAAAAAAAGAGTTAACATATAAAGCCAAGCAAATTGTTGAGTAATCATGAACCCAAAGCTAAGAATATTGCAGTTGAAGATTTGGGCTCTTCATTTTGGAACTAGCTAGTAGGTCTATTTTAGGTATATTCCAAGGGGCCCATGACTCTACTAGTTTTTGCCTGACATCTGATATGCAGGTGGATCCAAGTTATTTTCTGGGAAGATGATGTCATGGCTGGAAAAAGGGCCAGAAATCTGGATCAGGGAAGAGAGTAGCTCCTAAATATGGGAAAGGTGTATAAATATTGTTGACTATAAACCCCATCAATTTGATCTGGTGCCCATATTCAGCACAGGAGCCTATGTAACCTATGCATCCCTTTAGGTCCAAGCTTACATTCAGAATGGCAATTTTAATAATGTTTGTTCTTCAAATCCAGGAACAAGGAATGTTCTTCTACTTTTGTGTGTCCTCTATTTCTTTTAGCAATGTCCTATAGTTTTCATTATATAGGTCTTTCACTTTTTCATGAGAGCTTTATTTATCCCTCATATTTGAAGAATATTTTAGCAGGATATAGAATTAGTGGCTGGTGATTCTTATCTTTTAATAGTATGAATATGCCATTTCACTCCATCCTTGCCTCTAAGGTTTGTTTTGAGAAATCTGATGGTTTTCCCTTTGCATGAGACTTTCTTCTTTTCCCTGGAAATATTTTTTCCTTGTTTCTGGTTTTGGATAGTTTTATAATGATATGTTTTTGGTTTGTGTCATTTTTGGATTCAAAAATTGAAGTGTATTGTGTGTTCACCTTCTTGACTTCTATATTTTTAACATTGCCCCAATATGGAAAATTTTCTGCTAGACTTTTTTTGAATATATTCTCTACTCTTCTTTCCCTGTCTTCTTCCTCAAGGGATCCCAATAACTCTGATGTTTGTCTTTCTGATGGAGTCTGCTATTTCAGAGAGAAGTGCTTCATTTTACCTAAACCTTTGCTCTTCAAGAGTTTTAAATTCACAGGAGTGTGGTGTTTGTGTCTTCTAGTGTTGACATTCTTTCCTCCACCTGATTAAATCTACTTCTGAGGCCTCTTGCCTCAATGTGAATTGCATTCAAAGTGTCCTTTAGGCCTTGCTGTTCTGTTTAGAGGGTTTTTCCCCCCCTTTTTCTGTACTTTGTAATTCTTTTATAAAATGATCAATAAGTTCTTGAATCTTAACTTTAGTTTCTTGAAGTGATCTTATATTGAGTGTTATGAACTCTCTTTGTCATTTTTTCTATATCTGTATCTCTCTGGTCATTTGGGTTGTTTGTCATTGCTGTCTGTGTATTTCTATTTCTGCATTTTGAGGATTTTTTGTTTTCTTACAGCAAGAGGTGTTATGGCTAAGGGCTTCCCTGTTTATATCTTGATAAGGAAGGGAAGATTTTGTCCTGAGTCACCAGGCTGGGTCAGTGTCCCTGATGTCAATATAGGATTTCTCTGCTTTTGTTTCAACCTCTGTGGGGCAACAACACTGAAAACTTAAGAAATCAAAATTGTAAATTGGTGAGATTTTAGATGATTTTTCTTTTTCTTTCTTTCTTTCTTTTTTTTAAAGCATAGAGTTTCTCAGTTTTCCACATAGCAATACAACCCCCACTAGGTCTTCTGCCATCCTGTTCTTTTTAAAGTCTTTGTTGTTTAAACTCAGACTCAGAAGTAGTGACTCTCAGCTGTCAGCCTCCCAGTTTGGTACCAGCCATCTCTGAGCACTGGTGTTTAGTCCGGGAATTGCTCCCTCACTTTCTGTCCACAAGACTCATGTAGCTGTACTCACCTGTGGACTAGGTGATTTTCTTTTTCTTTTTTCTTTTTTTCAACAGTTGTTTCTTTGACTCAGACCCAGAAGTGGTGTGCCTCAGTGTCACTCTCCCAGTTTAGTACGAGCCATCCTTGGGCCTTTTAACCCTGGGAATTTCTCCCTCACCTCTTTTCTGTCCATAAGTCACAGAGTCTGTGCTCACCTGTGACTTGAGTTTTTGGAGAAATCCTGGTCATATCTTGTTGAGTTTTCAGTAGATTTTCATTGCTTTTCCTAATTAAACAGGGAGAGTGAAACATGGCTGATGATACTCCATAATCATACCTCCAGAAGTTCCCCTTCATAAAGTTTTAATTAACTAGAACCATTCCCATTCATTAACCATATTGTCCAGAGCTGATGTGATGGGATCATCAAAAAATTCAGAGACAGCTGTATAGAAAAAGGCATGGTTTATTGAAAAAATAATTGTAACTAGAAAACTGAACTAAAACAGCATATGTTGTAAAGCAAGCTTTCAAGAAGAATGAGGATTAGATTCTTGGCACTGTGTCTTGCCATGTGTGTAGTACAGGCTTGAGTTTTGGCATCCCATAAGAGTGCCATAACACTAGGGGCAATTCTGGTGCCATAGCACCTGCTCTTCTCTTTCAATATGAATGACAAAGTATCAGTAGCCTGGGTACTTGAAATATACATTCAATAGACCCTGGTCCATCCAAAAATTAATAAGTAATAATAAATGGTTGTCGCACTGGCTTCGCGAGAGGAGACAGACAACCCGGGACTCATGGTTGAGCTGTAGGCAGTATCTCTTTATTCATGCTGAACGCAGCGCAGTCTAAGCTGAGCTAGACTAAACTAACACTACAAACTAAAACTAACAATGCTGTCTTTATATATACTTGCCAAGTAGGGTGTAAACAGGATGTGATGTAGAGAGGGTGGAGAGAAAAGTGACTGGTGAAAAACAAGGAGAGGGGGCAGAGCAAAAACACATCATGAACAAGTGGGGATTAAACCAATGCCATGCAGTGGTCATGTAAATAGAATACAGTGGTCATGTAAATAGAATGCAGTGTTAAGCAGGGGAGATTAAACCAAATGAAACAGAAGGGGTTTTTAGAAGCAGAATTAGAAGTATACCAACAAATGGTCTTATACCAAATACATATAGGGTAAAGTCAAAGTCTTGACTGTGGTAACACGCTGCATAGACAAGTTGTGACAAAGACAGAATTGGTGACAAACATCTAGAATATTTACTATCTGGTAATTCACAAGAACTGCCAAGAAACATTTGGAATGTTTACTATCTGGTAATTTACAGGAACAGTTCAATACCCCCTGA